>NC_133134.1:73990346-74240871 GCF_048418815.1 Hemitrygon akajei
GTTTCAGTGCGGTGGACATTACGACCCGGTGGAGCTCTGAATCCGCAGTGTTTCTGTTCGCGAAAGTGATCACGATTGAAAATAAAGTGGAAGTAATAAAGTGATCGGAAAGAGGTGAAATGCCATCGGTCATTGGAAAAGCGTTAGGCTGCAGTCGGTCAACGATCAGAACAATTTTAAAGGATAAAGTGAGAATAATGGAGCATGTGAAAGGCCCTGCCCCGATGAAAGCTACAATTATTGCTAAGCAACGCAGTGGTTTAATTATTGAAATACTTAAGTTTCTTAAGTGTTTTATATGCATAGAAAAGTAAAATATATGCTATATACTAAGACAAACGTTTGACTGATGCTAAATAATACCAGATGTACCTGTTACGACTCACTTAGTAAGAGAACTTCCGGTTTTGTTGATCCTGATTCACGATAACCCACGCACATCCTCCCGTATACTTTAAATCATCTCTAGATTACTTATAATACCTAATGCTATGTAAAATAGTTGTTATATTGTATTGTTTAGGGAATAATGACAAGAAAAATGTCTGTACATGCTGAAACGAGTGCTGGAGAGAGAACTTCCGGGTTTTCTCGATTCACACTTGGTTGAATTCGCATATGTGGTACTCGCGGATAAGGAGGGTGGACTGTATACCAAATCTCCTCGAACTCCTAACAAAGTGGAGCTGCTGCCATGCCTTCTTGGTTCGGGTCAAAGAGCCCATATCTGTGCTGCATTGCCTTGTGACTGTTAGACACTTAAACCCCCTACATGTCAGCTGTGTGATACTTAATTATACACTACGTGGCCATTTTATTAGGTACATCTAATGCAAATATCTAATCAGCCCGTCGTGGCAGCAGCCCAGTGCCTAACAGCATGCAGACATGGTTGTTGTTCAGACCAAACATCAGGATGAGGAAGAAACGTGATCTCAGTGACTTTGACCGTGGAATGATTGTTGGAGCCAGACAGTTTATGAGTATCTCATAAAGTGATCTCTTGGGATTTTCATGCACAACAGCCTCTCTAGAGTTTACAGAGAATGGTGTGAGAAACAACAAAAGCATTCAACGAGCAGCAGCTCTGTGGGCGAAAATGCTTTGTTAATGAGAGAAATCAGAGGAGAATGGCTAGACAGCTTCAAGGTGGTGGAATGTGACAGTAACTCAAATAACCACGCTTTACAACAGTGGTGTGTTGAAAAGCATCTCTGAACACACAACATGTCGAATATTGAAGTGGACGGGCTACAGCAGCAGCAGACCATACTGGGTTTCACTCCTGTAGCTAATAAAATGGCTACTGATTGTATAAACACAACCTTATGATAAAAATCAAACTTATATCTATAGTTTATTCTACATGCAATTCTCCTACACTGTTAGTATCAGAAACTTTGTTCTTGTTACATATAATTGCTGTTCTGTAATGTCTAATTCAGTCCAATCTTTAGTCACCAAGATATCTTGCTTTGCAGAACGAAGTGGTTTCCTGTGCTTATCATCCACCAATGATAGTCATCTGTTTGTACAGCACATTCTGTGATTAGTCTGACAAAAATAACTAACGTAACCATGGCATTGTGGTTAATCCTGGCACAGGGTGACATGGTAGCGTAGCAGTTAGTGCAGCCGCTTCACAGTGCCAGGTAAAACCGATCAGGGTTCAGTCTGTAAGGATAAAAGCGAGATTCTGCAGATACTGGAAATCCAGGGCAACATGCACAATGCTGGAGGAACTCAGCAGGTCAGGCAGCATCTATGGAAATCAATAAGCAGTCGACATTTCGTGTCGAGACCTTTCAGGACTGCAAAGGAAGGGGAAAGATGCCAGAATAAGAAGGTGGGGGGAGGTGAAGACAGCTAGAAGGTGACAGGTGAAGCCAGGTGGGTGGGAACGTAAAAGGGCTGGAGAGGAAGGAATCTGATGGGAGAGGAGAGAAGACCATGGGAGGAAGGGAAGGAGGGGATCCAGATGGAGGTGATAGGCAGGTGAGGAGGTAAGAGGCCACATTGGGGAATAGAAGGAGGAGGAAGAGGGTTTGAAAAAAATTACTAGAATTAGAAATCGATGTTCATGCCATCAGTTTGGAGGCTACCCAGACAGAATTTGAGGTGTTGCTCCTCCGAGCTGTGTGGCATCATTGAGACCATGGACTGACATGTGGCAACGGGAATGGGGACGAGAATTTAAATGTAAGTGGGAAATCCACATTAGGCGGATGGACTTGCTTTAATGCTGAAGTTTATTGTCCAGTGCTCATTGACCCTGGGTGGGCCTAGACTGGCTGTGTAAGGTCAGCATGTTTCCATGTCTTAAGGACGACAGTAAACTGTAAGGGTTTACGTGACAGTCCAGGAGGCCAAGGTGATGGGGGTCCTTTCTGAGGCAGCACTCCTTGAAGGTGTCTTGGATACAGTGGAGGCTAGTACCCAAGACAGAGCTGACTAACTTTACAACCTTCTGTAGCTTCTTTCGGTTCTGTGCAGTAGTACCCCCCATACCAAACAGTGATGCAGCCTGTCAGAATGCTCTTCATTTATAGAGGTTTTCAAGTGTTTTACTTGATAAAGCAATTCTCTTCACACTCCGAATGAAATATAGCCACTGACACCTTCTTTATAGCTACATTGATATGTTGGGCTCAGGTTATACTCTTGAGATCTTGAGACCTAGGAGCCTAGGAACTTGAAGTTGCTCACTGTCTGCACTTCTTATCCCTCTATGAGGACTGGTGTGTGTTCCCTTGTCTTGCCCTTCCCGAAGTCCACAATCAGCTCTTTCATCTTGCTGACATTGAGTGCAAAGTTGTTGCTGTGACACCACTCAACTAGCTAGTATATCTCACTCCTGTATACCCTTTCATTTCCATCTGAGATTCTACCAACAATAGTTGTATCACCAGCAAATTTATATAGATGGCATTTGAGCTGTGCCTAGCCACATAGTCATGGGGATGGAGGGAGTAGAGCAGTGGGCTAAGCACACACCCCTGAGGTGCGCCAGTGTTGATCATCAGTGAGGAGGAGATGTCATCACCAATCCAATGTGGTCTTCTAGTTAGGAATTTGACGATCCAGGTGCAGAGGCCCAGGTTTTGTAGTTTATCGATCAGGTCTGTGGAAACGATGGTGTTAAATGCTGTGCTATAGTCAATGAACGACATCCTGACATAGCTGTTTGTATTGTCCAGATGATCTAAGGCCGTGTGAAGAGACATTGAGATTGCGCTTGCCATTGACCTATTGTGGCGCTAGGGAAATTGTAGTGGGTCCAGGTCCTTGCTGAGGCAGGAGTTGATTGTAGCCATAACCAACCTCTGAAAGCATTTCTTCACTGTAGATGTGAGTGCTAGTGGATGATAGTCAATAAGACAGCTCACACTACACTTCTTAGGCACTGGTGTAATTGTTGCCCTTTTGAAACAGGTGGGAACTCCCGACCATAGCAGTGAGAGGTTGAAAATGTCCTTGAATACTCCTGCTAGTTGGTTGGCACAAGTTTTCAGAGCCTTACCAGGTACTCCATCGAGGCCTGCTGGCTTGAGGTTCACCCTCCTTAAAGACAATCTAATATTGGCCTCTGAGACAGATCACAGGGACACCAGGTGCAGCAGGGATCTTCACAGCTGTAGTTATATTTTCCCTTTCAAAGGGGCATTGAGCTTATCTGTTAGTGAAACATTGCTGCCATTCATGCTACTGGGTTTCGCTTTGTAGGAAGTAATGTCTGGCAGACCCTGCCCGAGTTGCCGTGCATCTGATGTCACCTCCAATTCCACTCAGAATTGTTTCTTCACTCTTGAAAAAGCCCTCCACAAGTCATTCCTGGTTTTCTTGTAATGGGTCACCAGACTTAAATACCACAGATCTAGCTCTCGGCAGATGATGTACCTCCTGGTTCATCCATGGCTTTTGGTTTGGGAATGTACAGCAAGTTTCCATAGACATACAGTCATCCACACAGGTTTTAATGAAGTCAGTAACAACTGCAGCATACTCATCCAGGTTCGAAGATGAATTCCTGAACGTAGTTCAGTCCACTGATTCAAAGCAGTCCTGCAGGTACTCCTGTGCTTTCCTTGTCCAAACCTTCCTGGTCCTCACTGCTGGTGCAGCAGTTTTTAGTGTCTGCCTATACTCAGGGAGTGGAAGTACAGCCAGGTGATCAGACTTCCCGAAGTGAGGGCGTGGAATAGCGCGGTAGGCATTCTTGATGGTGATGTAACAATGGTCCAGCGTGTTGTTTCCTCTGGTATTGCAAGTGATTTGTAGATGGTAATTGTTTAGTGAGTGTTTCAAGCTGGCCTGGTTAAAATCCCCAAAACGATGGTGAAGGTGTCGGGGTGTGTTATTTTGTGCATGTTGACCCTATTGTTCAGATTATCTAGAGCCTGTTTGACATTGGCCTGAGGTGGAATGGACACCGCCACCAAAATGATAACAGAAATCTCCTGCGGCAGGTAAAATGGACGGAACTTGAATTGCGAGAGATTCCAGGTCTAGTGAGCAGAATTGGGACAGCGCTGATACATTTGTGCACCAAGAGGAGTTGATCATGAAGCATACTCCTCCACTTCTGCTTTTGGGAGACTCGACAGTCCTATCCTGACGGTGTATAGTGAACCTGTCGATCTGAATCGCTGCATCCGGTACGGAAGGGGAATTTCGAGAAACAAAGTACTCATGCAGTCCTAATGTCCTTTCTATCTCTGAGATCATCCATTTTATTTACTAGATGTTGTACATTTACCAGCAAGATAGTTAGTAATGGAAGTTGTAAACATGTTTTCTCAAAAGTATCTGTATCCCTGGCCTCAACCACGTTTCCTATACGGGATCCGGAGAGATATAAGGCCTCAGTCAGCATTGTTACTGTCAGTTTTAAGCAGCGATAGTTTATTCAAATGCATTAAACATCTTTATTAACTGCTCAGACCTTGGAAGTAGTTGTGATTCTCAGCTGTATTGGAATGTCAGACAGCATCTATGGAGGGGAATAAATAGTCAACGTTTTGGCCCCAAACATTAACTGTTGAATCTGCCTGACTTGCTGAGTTCCTCCAGCGTTTTGTGTTGCTCAAGAATCTTTAAAGGGATTAGCGTTGTTTGTCATGTGTACATCAAAACATACAGTGAATTGTGCCATTTGTGGCAATGACCAACAGAGTCCAAGGATGTGCTGGGGGCAGCCCACAGAGGTTGCAATGGTGCTGGTGCCATGGCCACCGCACTAATCCTAACCCGTACGTCTTTGGAATGTGGCCATGGGGAGAGTGTACAGACAGCGGTGGAAATTGCATCCCATCATTGATAGCGGGTGCTGTAAAGTGATGCGCTACCTGCTCTTGTGTTTAGCTCTTATTGAAGTCTACATTACTACCTTGTTAATGGAAGCACCCTGCGTGATCTTGTTTTCCTTCAGGTCAGACGTCACAGCCAGGGGTGATGCCGTTTCTGCTGCGACACGCTGCCTCGACTGCACAGACGCACACAGCACATAATGGTGAGTGAGTTCCCACCTGTCCTTTGAGAGGGCTGCCTGCAGGGGTGTTGCAATAGTGCATAGAGATGGTAATCGTTTAAAGGAAACTAAGGAGGGTTTTGTTAATGGAAGAAAGATAATAAATTACAAACGTTTGTATGTTTTAATTGTATTTCAGAAGCAAGTGGAATTTAATGCAGGGAGGGGCATGGAGGGCTGTGGTCCAGGTGGAGGTCAATGGGACTTTGAATTGAATTGACTTTATTACTTGCATCCTGGTGTAAAAATCTTTGTCTCCATCTAAATATGCAATGTGCAATTTATAGTAATTTGTAATAGTATGTACAACAGGACAGTCAGTATAACATAGAAATGCAATTGTATCAGCATTAAGTAATCAGCCTGGTGAAAGAAGCTGTCCTGGAGCCTGTTGGTCCTGGCTTTTATGCTGCAATATCGTTTCCTGGATGATAGAAACTGGAACGGTTTGTGGTTGGGGTGACTCGGGTCCCCAATGATCCTTCAGGTCCTTTTCAGACACCTGAATTTGTAAATGTCCTGAATCATGGGAAGTCGCGCTGGGCTGTCTGCACCACTCTCTGCAGAGTCCTGCGGTTGAGGGAAGTACAGTTCCCATTCCAGGCAGTGATGCAGCCAGTCAGGATGCTCTCAATTGTGCCCCTGTAGAAAGTTCTTAGGATTTGGGGGCCCATACCAAACTTCTTCAACAGTCTGAGGTGAAAGAGGTGCTGTTGTGCTTTTTCACCACACAGCCGGTGTGTACAGACCACGTGAGGTCCTCAGTGGTTTATGCCGAGGAGCTTGAAGCTGTTCACCCTCTCAACCCCAGATCCATTGACGTCAATAGTGGTTAGCCTGTCTCCACTCCTCCTGTAGTCCACAATCAGCTCCTTTGTTTTTGTGACATTGAGGGCAAGGTTGTTTTCTTGACACCACTGTGTCAGGCAGACTAGAGGAGGCATAGGTCCTGTTCCTGTGCTCTATGACTAAGTGTGAGGTGTTGCACTTTGGGAGGACAAACCAGGGTAGAACATACACCGTGAGCGGTAGGGCACTGAAGAGTGTTGTAGAACAGAGGAATCTGGGAATACAGGTCCGTAATTCCTTGAAAGTGGTGTCGCAGGTAGATGAGGCTGTAAAGAAAGCTTTTGCCACATTGGCCTTCATAAATCATTGTATGAGTACAGGAAACACTCACAAAATGCTGGTGGAACACAGCAGGCCAGGCAGCATCTATAGGAAGAAGCACTGTCGATGTTTCGGGTTGAGACCCTTTGTCAGGACGTGAGTACGGAGCGGGATGTTCTGTTGAAATTGTATAAGACATTGGTGAGGCCTGATTTATTTGTTTATTGAGATACAGTGGGCAATAGGCTCCTCCAGCCCTTCAAGCTATGACGTCCAGCAACCCTCCGATTTTTAATCCTAGCCTAATCACGGGAGAAGTTACAATGACCAATGAACCTACCAACCCGTGCATCTTTGGACTGTGGGAAGAAACCGGAGCACCCAGAGGAAACCCACGCGGTCACAGGAGAACGTACAAACTCCTTACAGACAGCGGTGGGATTTGAACCAGGGTCACTACTACTGTAAAATGTTGTGCTAACTACTACCATGCCATCCAAAAATTTGGGCCGTAAGACTACTGAACCCCCTGTCTCCACCCAGGTCTCATTGCATATAAAGTGCCAGTAGCACTTTACTGTGTACTTTTTAACTTGTATCATATATGCAGCTTGTTGTTTGTTAATTTATTTGTGGTAATATTACTTTTGAGTCGTGTGTGAGTTATATGTACTGTGTTGTGCACCTTGATCCAGAGGAACGTTGTTTCCATTTGATGATCCACGTGTGCATAGTTGAATGACAGTAAACCGAGGGTGAACTTGAACTCAGTAAAGGTTTGAACTGTCATTTAAAAGTATCAGCTGAGTCTGCATCCCTTATAGTTTTAGGTATTGAGTTCCAACGTTTAGGAGCATAGTTTAAAAAAATGCTGGCCTGCCATTTATCTATTGAGGAAGATTTTGATTCTGAATAAAGTGTGAGAGCTGCAGAGAATGTGCAGTACAGGCAGACGCTGTTGGTATCTTGGTCTGGAGGAAGGTTGTTTCATTTGGCCGTGTACACGTGTACGGTTGAGTGACTATAGACTGAACTTGAACACTTCGTTAAAACCTGTTCAGTTGTGTCACTGAAAGCCATAAAATATAGATCAATTGGCCCATCGAGTCTGCTCTGCCATTCCATCATGTCTGATTCATTATCCCTCTCAACCCCATTCTCCTGTTTTCTCCCTATAACCTTTGATACCCTGATTAATCAAGGGATATCAACCTCCACTTTAAATACATTCATTGACCTATCCTCCACAGCCGTCTGTGGCAATGAATTACATAGGTTCACCACCGTGTGGCGCAAGCAACTTCTCCTCATCTCTGTTCTAAAGGGACATCCTTCTGTTCAGAGGCTGTGCACTCTGGTCCTAGACTCCCCCACTATAGAAAGCACCATATCCACCCTATCTAGGTCTTTCAATATTCGGTAGGTTTCAGCGAGACCCCACTTTATTCTTCTAAACTCCAGCGAGTATAGGCTTAGAACCATCAGACACCTCGTATGTTAACCCTTTTGTTCCCGGGATAATCCTCATGAGCCTCCTCTGCACCCTGTCCAATGTCAGCACATCCTTTCTTAGATGAGGGTCCCAGAACTGCTGTCAATACTCCAGGTGAGGTCTGACCAGTGCCTTCAGCCAGTATCTCCCTCTGTTAGAAAGTATCTCAAATTACTATGGAACAATCGTGCTTAAGCCAGTGCTAACATCTGCCACAAAGCTGTTTTTCCTTCACCGATGGGCTTTCAAGTTCAAGTTTATTGTCATTTGACCATACACATATGCAGCTAAATGAATCATCTTTCTTCTGGGGCCAAGGTACACAGTATGCACTGTGTGGTCTTCTCTGATGGTCTCCAGCAGAAATCTAGGCTCAGAATGACTTGTTGCGGCAGGGTCCCGGGTCCTAGTGCAAGGTTTGCACAATTTAAATGCTGGCCCTGCTGGTCTGGGGGCTCCTATAACCGTGATGCTAAGGCTGTGAGACTGCCCCCCCCCCCACCCCGCTACTGTGCTTTGTGTCTGTGAACTTTATTACAATTTGCCATGCTAACATAATGAACTGACTATCAAGGCCTGAGGCCTACCCTGGGCTACTTTGAGCTCAGTTTGGTTTGGAATGTTGTTGTTTTGTTTGAATGATTTGTTTTGAGTTTTCCTCTCTCTCTGTGGGCACTGGGGTTGGTCTTATTTTTTAAAATTGGGTTCTTCTGAGTGCCTTGCTTTGCGACTGCCGGTAAGCAAACAAATCTCAAGGGTTGTATAATTCATACATTATTTGATAACGCACTTTTGAACTTTGATATGGACATCAGAATCAGAATCAGAAACAGACTTTAATCGCCAAGTACCTATGCACATACAAGGAATTTACTTCCGGCAGATGTTGTCTCCTCTGCTCATAACAATAATAATGATAAATATAAATGAAAATATAGATTATACATACACAGCTCAAGTAGCTTTGATAAAGCACAATATAGTTGAAAAATAATATTAGCCCAGGTCCTGTGTGTCATGGCCTGAAGACTGATGTTGCATGGGATGTTGTCCTGGAACCATGTTTCTGTAAGAATAATAAGCACACTGGGTCAGTCGCAGACGTCGTTAATCCAGTTAAAACATTGGAGAACAGTATTGATGGGAGGGTCCTTCTACAGGGTTAGCCTTTTAACCTAGCACAGATTAAACCCAGCATGCCTGCACTCGCTCCACTTCCTCTGCCTCCTTCCCTGAGTATAACACAAAGTTTATAACGGTTTTCTTCATTTCAGGGTCTTCGCATCACAATGGGACATCCTATCAGCAACCCATTTCCAACCATCCAGGTAAGAGTGTTCTCAAAATACTCAGCACCCCTCTCCATTTTCACACTGACCTGTACGTCCTCAGCCCTCTCCATGGCTAGAGGGACATCGTCTCATTCCGCCACCCGATTTCCCTGTATTTCTTTCTTGCTCCCAGTTCTCCTGCCACCCAGTATTTTCTTTGTTTCTTTTCTACTGTCTGTGCCCCATCCTCTGATCTGTTACTCTGTTTCCCATCCCCCCCCCCACCCCAAATAGCTCTAGAAAACTTGCCCGCAGGGATATTGGTCCTCCTGGAGTTTGGGTGTAACCCGTACACTTTGTACAGGTCTGATCTTCCCCAGAAGAGATCCCAGTGATCCACAAATTCAGAGTCCTTCCTCTGTCCAGCCTGGATGCATCTGCTCATCATCCCTCCCATATTGGATTCCATATTACCTTCATCAGATTCCAGCAGCCTCTTGTGTCTCTGCTTATCACACCAGTCTCTGTCTCTACCTACCCCTCCTGTCACCTCACCTGGCTTATCTACCCCCTATAGCTCTCTCCTTGTCTGTCCCTACCAACCCCCTCCTGTCCCCTCACCTGGCTCTATCTGTCCGATCATCTCCCTCCTCACCTGGTTCCACCCGTCACCTTCCAGACCCTGCCTCACCCTTCTCTCTTCCCTCTTGATATCGGCTATCTCTCCCCAAACTCTCAGCCCAAAACAGCAGCCATCCATTTCCCTATACAAATGCTGCCTGACCCACTGAGCTCCTCCAGAGATTTGTATTTTGCTCCTGATTCCCGTATGCTTTGCGTCTCCAAATAATAAATAACAGCAACGGGTCAAATTGGTCTGTGCTTCTACAGGAGTTCCATGCGAGCCTCTGCCCATCCCAGTAATCTTACGCTGCCATCAAATCCTCCTTTGCCTTTCTCCCGTTCTTAAGGTGCATCTCAGCCATACCTTGTGCTGACAAGTTCCATAATCTCTGCATTCTCATTAAAGAGCTTTCTTTCCATCATTAAGACTCCTCCCCCGTCACTCCAGTACCCCCAGCACCCAGGACATGCCCACTTCTCATTGCTACCATCCAGGGGGAGGTACAGGGGTTTTAGGAACGCCTTCCCCACCCCTATCAGATTTCTGAATGGACAATGCATCCATTACTAACTGTATTTTTTTTCTCTTGCTCTCTTTTTGCATTACTTAGTTTAAAGTTGTGATATTTATTTCTCATTTTAATTTATAGTTTTATTATCGTGCATTGCAATGTACTGCTGCTGCAAAACAGTGTCAGTGATGTTAAACCTGATTTCCGATTTGAATTAGTGGATTTTTGTCTCTCCCTTCGGGTCTCTCGCATGTCTCAAAACACTTTCTCAGTGTCAATCCTTTCAAGCCCTTTACAAAGAACGGGAAATGGTGGAAATTCTCAGCAAATCAATCAGCGGCTATGGATAGAGTGAACTGGACCTTACATTTTAGGAAGGATGTGGAAGCTTTCGAAAGGGTGCAGAAGAGATTAACCAGGATGCGGCCTGGATTACAGTACATGCCTTATGAGAAAAGGTTGAGTGAGCTAGGACGTTTCTCTTTGGAGCTGTTATGGATTCAGGCAACAATAAATATATGAGTTAAGCAGGGGTCTATATTAACAAATAACACGTTTATTAAACACTCAAAACAAGCCCCCCAAAAGTAAACAAATCACTGACGTAACCGGAAATCAGCTGCTGTGCGGCAGCTTAAACAGTTCTTCAAAGTAGTATTGCCAAAAGTTCAGAATGCTCACAGTCCATTTAAGGGAGAGACTTTTTAAGACGATTTAAATTCTCTTACGTCGTGTTGCTTCAGTTCCCAAGATCGAACTTTTCCCACGAAGGATTTACGTACCAAAACGAAACGGCTTAAAGGCACTGACCTTTCCTTTACAGAACTATTCCCAATCCTTTCTGCTATTTCGCAGGGATTAACACGAGAACAGTCAACGAATTCCTTCCGAATAAGGATCAAACAAGCTCGAACCTGTTTCACCGTCGAAATCGATTCTCCTCGATCTTTAACTCCCGAACTCCGATCTTCACTCTCCACTGATTCTCAACTAGCAGTATTGTAAAGAAACTGCTGGCAATGACCTTTTAAACTTTAGGCATTAGATAAAACTTCATCTTTCAACTAAACTGCGCCATAACATTAAATCACGCAGTGGCATGAAGTCAACATGGCAAATCCAGCCACGAGCTGCCCCTCCTCACAGGGAGGGGTCCTCCTTTTATACCCTGTAAAAAAAAACCTGTCACATGACCTCTACTGGCGGGAAAATGACGTCACTCCACCATCACAAGACCATTACCTCAAGTCCAGTATAGCTTCAACCCCAGTCACATATCACGGGTACGTAACAGAGCGAAGAAAGATGAAAGGTGACTTTACAGAGATGTATATAAAATGATAAGGCATAGTTAAGGTGAACAGCCAGGGACCATTTTCCAGGACGGAAAGAGCTAAAATGGGGGGGGGGGGGGGGGGGTGATTGGAGGAAAGCATAGAGGAGATGTCAGAGCAAGTGTTTTTTTTACGGAGAGTGGTGGGAGTGTGAAACACCCTGCCAGGGGTGCTGGTAGAGGCAGATGCATGAGGGGCATTTAAGAGACTGAGATAGGCCCATGGATGAAAGAAAGAGGGCTATGCAGAAAGGAAGAGTTAGATTGGTCTTGGAGTAGGTTAAGAGTTCAGCACGACATCGTGATCCAAAGGGCCATACCTGTGATCTACTGTTCTGCGGTCTTTGTTCTCTCATTGGAAACGGTCAAAGTGTGGCATTCCTGCTGTCCGAGCATTACCAAGGAGATAGCTTGTGCTGTAGTGTAGTGCTATCACAGCGCCAGCGACACTGGTTCAATTCCTGCTGCTGCCTGTAGCAAGTTTGGACGTTCTCCCCTTGACCGTGTGGGTCTCCTCCGGGTGCTCTGATTTCCTCCCATGTTCCAAGATACGCAGGTTTGATGGTTAATTGGTGGCGTGGCTCACTAGGCCAGAAGGGCCTTTAACCGTGCTGTATCTTTAAATAAAATAAACTATGGAGGATGTTGGATGTGGAATAAGCTGCGAAAGGAAGTGACAGAGGCAGGTAGCATTGGGTTTCAAAGGCATTTGGACAGGTACATGGAAAAGGAAGGTTTAGAGGGATACGGGCCAAACACATGAAGATGGGACTAGGTCAGTGTGGATGAGTTGGGCCTGTTTCCGTGCTGTATAACTGTTGTCAGTAGAGTATGTTCTCCGGTTGGATGAGCTTTCTTTTCCTTGTTCACCTTTGATTGCTCCATCTGCCCCATCCCCTCTTCTGTAGGCCCTGAGTTCTGGTGTTCAATCACCTACTTTGAGATGGATGTGCAGGTGGGGGAGATGTTCAAAGTTCCCTCCAGCTGCCCGGTGGTGACGGTCGACGGCTACGTGGACCCATCAGGAGGAGATCGCTTCTGCCTCGGTCAGCTTTCAAACGTACATAGGACTGACACCAGTGAGAAGGCCAGGTTAGTGTAAGGGTTTGCTGTAACTTCATGCATGGCTGACTTCGCCGACTATTGGTCCCAAATCCCATCCCGGATGATGCACTACGTTGTCACAGAATTACAGCAAGGAAACAGCCCTTCAGTCCATCGTCTCTGCCAACCATCAACCACCCACTCATACAGTGTAGGTTTAAGGTGAGAGGAAGGAGTTTTAATGGGAATTGTTTTATTTATTTCAAGATACAGCACAGTATCAGGCTCTTCTGGCCCAACGAGGCCGGGCAACACAGTTACCCAGCACATTTCCCTTCTAGCTGCACCGCCCAGCAGCCCACCGATTTAATCCTGTCCTAATCACAGGACAATTTACAATGACTAATTACCCTACTAACCCGTACGTCTGTGGACTGTGGGAGGAAACCGGAGAACCCGGTGGAAACACATTAGGTGTCCGTACATCTCTGCACCTGTGGAGGCTACACATCCTGGGGCACGATGCCGTTCAGTGAAGCAGGCTCTTCCGAGCCAATGACCCCGCACCACCCAACTTCATCCATGTGACCAATTAAACTCCTACTTCTTTGGAATGTGTGAGGGAACCGGAGCACCTGAGGAAACCCTCACGGCCACAGGGAGAATGTGCAGCGGTGAGATTGAATCCAGGTCACTGGAGAGGCAGGTGAAATCGGGTGGTGCGGAATCATTCGTTCAGAAGGGCCTGTAACTTTACTGTATCTCTAAAAGTATTTTAATTGTATGACTCTGAGCTTTAGTTAGAGATGGTGGTTGCCATAGAACTCAGATCCCCAAGTCCCAGCAAGATCCTTGTAAAATTTCTATGTACTCTTTCAAGAGTATTGACATCTCTCCTGTAGGTAAGTGACCAGAAATGCACACAATACTTGTGTACACAGTGAAAATGTTGTTTTTCCTGCCATCCTTACAGATCATTCATTAGAACAGTAGATTGCGGTAGCATGAGAGAAAGCAGTAAATGCAGTGCAGGCATTCAATGAGCTGCAAGGGCCACAATGCGGTCAAGAGTCCATCTTATCGTCCCAGGAGATAACGGAGGATAGAAGCTGTCCTTCAGACTGTGGGACATGCTTTCAGGCTTTTGTATCTTCAGCCATTTAGGGAAGGGGAGAAGCGGGGTGGATGGGGTATTTGATTTTGGTGAGGCAGGAACACATGTGGACAGAGTTCATGGAGGGGAGGCTGGTTTCTGTGCCGTGTCCACAACTCTCTGCACTTCTTTGTGGTCTCGTGCAGAGTAGTTGCCTCACCAGGTCATTATTCATCCAGACAGAATGCCCACTACGGTGCACTGAAAATGGTGGTAAGAGTTGCTGTGGATTCTTTACCTTGCGAGTGAGTAGAGGCGTTGGTGAGATTTCTTGCCCGTGACATCAAGGTGGTTGGACCAGGACAGGTGCTTGGTGATGATCTTTCCTCGGTGAACATGAAGCTGATGCATTTTGAAAGTACGCGTGAGGGAACTGAAGTTGAGCGCTGTTTTACAGGCTGCACATTGGTAAAGGAGTCCAGCTGGAGTGTCGGGGCGAGGGCGATGTTTGGATGCGATGCCTGAGCGACCACGCTGTATTTGTGCAAAGCTACTATTTGGATCGAGAGGCGGGGCGGGCACCCGGAGACGCTGTGCATAAAATCTATCCTGGCGCGTACATCAAGGTGAGGGGGACGTCCCGGGAGGAGACCGGAGACTTGCGCGGTTCTCGAAGGGACCAGAGGACCTATGACAGAACATAGCACAGTGCAGGCCCTGGGGCTCACGATATTGTGCTGACCTCTTGACTACTCAAAGTGAGTCTAACCCTTCCCTCCTCCTTATCCCTCCTTTCTTCTTTCATCCATCTCCAGTTGCAGAACAGGATAAGGTGCACAATCAAAGTTCAAAGTAAAACTACTATCAAAGTACATATATGTCACCATGTACAACCTTGAGATTCACTTTCGTGTGGGCATTCATAGTAAATACAAAGGAACTTAATTAGATCAGACAGACAATGTGCAAAAGAGAACACTTTGTGCAAACACAAAGAAAAAAAACCCAAAATAATAATAAATAAATAAATAATATTGAGCTGTAGAGCCCTTGGAAGTGAATCTATAGGTTGTGGAATCAGTTCAGTGTTGTGGTGAAACCCTTTGCTTATCCACTTTACCTTTACCTCTGCCCCCGCCCACCTCACTAACCACCACTGACTCTCTCTGCCTTCCCTCCGAACACCCTTCCAACTTACCGGGACTGGTGTATGCAACTGCAATAGTTGGCAGAGATATAATGAGCCCAGGGGCCTGTTCCTGTACAGAGTGACTGAATCTGTGACATCCCAAGCTGGAGAGTGGTACGTGCATGAATTCGTTCTTTTCTTCCCCCCACCCCACTGATCCACTCTCTCGCTGTCCGCCTCTCCCCCACAGGTGTTTGACTTGCGTCAGTGTCACCGGCAGATGCAGCAGCAAGCGGCCACGGCGCAGGCGGCCGCCGCTGCACAGGCTGCGGCTGTAGCTGGTAACATCCCAGGGCCCGGATCCGTGGGAGGAATCGCCCCTGCTGTCAGTAAGTAGCCACTCACTCTCGCACCCTAATGCAATATCTCTGCAAAGAAAACTTCCCAAAGTCTAACTCTCAGCTAAAACCATAAATCAGAAACCCTCTCCTGGGTGTATCGGCGTCCGTGAAGAGCCATGACTGTTAAAACCAGCATATCTACTGCTCATTGTGTTGTACTTAATTGTCTACAGAGTCTTACGACCATAAGACTTAGGAGCAGAATCAGGCCATTTGGCCCACTAAGTCTGCTGTCATTCGGTCACGCTCAATTTATTTTCCCTCTCGACCCCATATTCCCCATAACTTTTGATACCCTTATTAATTATCTCTCTACCTCCACTTTAAGCGCACCCAATGAATCGGGCTGCACAACCGTCTGTGGTAGTGAGTTCTGCTATTTCACCAGTTTATGGCTAAAGAAATTCCTCCTCATCTCCGTTCTAAAGAGATGTCCTTGTATTCTGAGGCTGTGCTCTCTGCTTCTAAACTCCCCACTCTAGGAAACATTCTCAAATGCACTCTGTCTAGGCCTTTCAATAGTTGATAGGTATCTCCCCCCCTCATTCTAGTACAGGCCCAGAGCCATCAAACACTCCTCGTACGTTAACCCTTTCATTCCCGAGATCATTCTTCTGAACCTCCCCTGGACCCTCTGCAATGGCAGAATACCCTTTCTTACATACAGGGTTCAAAGGTTTGCCTCTGTGACCTTGCGTCCCTTCTGTAGTGGGTCTATGAACGGATCTATCTATTTGTACAGTTATTTATTTGTATATTGTTTCTTGGCTCTGCTTGGGAATGTTTCTCATCGGCGCTTAGTAAAATTGGGATTTTTGTCAGTTAAAAGCAATTCCCACAGAAATGGAAATTGATAACTGAATAATTGGTAGCCAGAATAATATTTTGCACGGATTAGATGGGCCAAAGAATATACTATAGAGAGTGAAGAAAAGGTGGTGCTGGAGGCCTTGAGTTATAAGGAGCGGCTGGATAGGCTGGGGACGGTTTTCCCTGGCGTGAAAGAGGCTGAGGGATGACCTTAATGATAAAGTTAGGGGAGGTGCAGACAAGTCCTTTTCCCCAGGGTAGAGGAGTCTAAAACTAAACAGCACAGGTTTAAGGAGGACCCTCTCTAAAGCTTCCACATCCTTCCCATCCAGGTTTCCCCCACTATCTGAAGGTAGAGCATTCCTGTGAAACTGTTTGTAAGCCGAAATGTCGTAAAGAGAAGCAATTACCATTAATTTATATGGGATGAGCGTTTGCAGACCCAAAAAATAACCTACCAAATCAAACCAAATAACACATAAAACCTAAAATAACACTAGTAAAAGCAGTAATAAGATAAATATACAGCCTATATAAAGTAGATATATTGTATGTACGGTGTAGTTTCACTTATCAAAATCGGGAAGAGCGAGCCAAAATCAATTTGGAGAAAAAAATCAGCACATACACACGTGCACGTACACGCATGCACGCACAACTGCCTGCACAAGGCTTCACGGTCATTGTAGTCTTTCTCGGGGTAAACACACGTATAAAGCGGGCGTCTTTTTTCTGTAAAAGTGAAAATCCTCTTTGGTTAGCGAAGGCAGGTACTAATGTTGGTCTTTCATAACAGCGAGCTGTCGTAAAGCAAACGTTTGAAAACCGGGGCCACCTGTAATGAGGTGACCAGAACTGAACACAGTATGCCCCAGTGTGGTCGACCCAGGGTTTTATAGGGAGGCATGGAAATAGGTAAAGGATATGAATCTACTGTGGGCAAGTGGGTGAGCAAAAAAAAATCTGTATTAAGGAGATGGGCCAAAGGGTCGGTTTCTGTGCTGCACAAAACTCAGGCAAGGGTGACGGTGGCTTTTTGATAAATTAGGGCAGAGTTTGGGGAGGTGGGTGCAACATCATTAGGCAAAGCTCGGAAGAGGGATTGGGTCTACAGGTAGGGTACATGGTGCAGAGCCTGAAGTGAGGGGTCAGGCTGAGAGGAGGGAGGGGGCCAGACAGTGAGGAGGGAGCGAATGGGGCAGACACAGGTTGGGGGGCAAGGGCAGACCCTGAGGAGTGAGGGAGGAAGGGAGACGGTAAGCGGAGCGGAGTGAGGGAAAGGGGATGAGTTATATGGTGGGGAGGGGGAGGCAGTGAGGACGGGGAGGTTGGGGAGCCGGTGATGGAAGAGGGAGGGGGTGTAGGGGTTCGGAAAGATAATGAAAGGGCAAAAGTGGAATGTATCGGCTGGGTAGACGGGGCATAAGGCAGTGTCCCGATGTGGGGTCAGCGTGCTGAGCTGGGCAGCAGCTGGCTCCACGAGTTTATTGGGGGGGGGGGCTGTTGAATATTAGCTTGCTGAGTGACATCTGTGGGTGACAGGACCCTGAAGGTCCAGCACCTGACACTGGGGTGTGGAGGGAGAGGTGCTCCCTCCTGTTCTTCCACTGAATCTGCCACCCCCCTCCCCGTACCCCTGTGTATTTCAGGTCTCTCGGCGGCCGCGGGCATTGGTGTCGATGACCTGAGGCGTCTCTGCATTCTGCGGCTAAGCTTCGTCAAGGGCTGGGGTCCAGACTACCCACGGCAGAGCATCAAACAGACTCCCTGCTGGATCGAGGTACACCTCCACCGCGCCCTGCAGCTCCTCGACGAGGTCCTACACACCATGCCCGTCACCGACCCAGGATCTGTCAACTGACTCCGACCACCCACCCCGCACTCTGTACACTACTCGTTCAAAGCCAGACGTCTGATGCAATATAACTTTATTTTTATATGTTTTATCTTATTTCTTATTTACTATGTCACACTACATCCATGAACTGAGGGGACTCTCCTCCCTAATACCTGCAAGATTTATTTATTCGGTCTTTCTGATTTGAACTCAGTAAAATATCATTTTGCAGTGGGACACTGGAGCAAGAACTCTCCTTTTCCAGACTTCCTGTGTAACCAGGGCAAGAAACATCAAACATCGATTTTCATTGGTGTAATAGATGCTGTGTTTTTTTTTATATATATAATTATTTTCCCCTTAGTTATGCTGAAGGGGATTTTTAAGACCTCTTTGTTCTTTTATGAAATGTCACTTTAAATGTGCAACTTTTCCTGTTCTTGAGATGAGACTTCAAAACCATCTGTTTTTAAAAATGTCCAATAAGATCGTCTGTCATCCTTGCTGTTCTCCTGTTTTTATTCTGATCTAAATGAAGGGTGTGTATGAACAAGAGATACTGTGGAGGCTGGAAATCTGGAGATCCCACAAACTCAGCGGGTCAGGCAGCGATTCAGAATCAGGTTTATTATCGCTGACATGCGCTCAGCTTACCGCTTTATTAGGTACTATACCTCCTGCCACTGACTGTGTGTAGCCCATCCATTTCGAGCTCTTCTGCACGCCGTTGTTGTAACACGTGGTCATCTGAGTTACTGCTGCCTTCCCGTCAGCTTGAACCAGTCTGGTCTGACCTCTGTCATTAGCAAGGCATTTTCACCCACTCTCTGGAGATTTTATATGTTATATATGTCTGGCCTGATCTCTCTCATTATATAAGAGAAGGATATAAGAAATAAAGTCAATTCGGTTTCCTCCCACAGTCCCAGGATTGGTAGGTTAATTGATCATTGTAAATTGTCCCGCGATAGGCTGAGGTTAAATCGGTGGGTTGCTGGGCTGGAAAGGCCTGTTCTGACTGTGTCTCTAAATAAACAAACCTGTTCGCGATACTCAGTAAGTCTGCTCTCGTTTGGTGTCTCAAACAGTGAGCGGTGAACCGCTGTGGCAAGCATTTGGGTTTCTGGCTGGTTGGAGTGAAGGAGGGTGGGAGGTGATATGATAGAGGAGTACTGTATAAGAGGCAAAGATAGAGCGGGCAGTCACCCGTCAACACATTTTTCCCAGGATGGCAGTGTGCTTTTAGGTCCAGAGAAGGCTCGTGGAGAATGATCTCAGGGATGAATGGTTAACCTATGAGGAGCGTTTGATGGCTCTCAGCCTGTGCTTGTTGGAGTTTAGAAGAATGGGGGTGGGGATCTCACTTAAACCTGTTGAATGTTGAAATGCCTAGACAGACTGAATGTGGAGAGGGGGAGTCTAGGACCAGAGGACACAGCCTCAGAATACAAGGATATCCCTTTGTAACAGAGATGAGGAATTTCTTTACCCAGAGGGTAGTGAATCTGAGAAATTCATTGCCAAAGTCGGCTATGGACGAAGTCACTTAAAGTGGAGGTTCATAGGTACTTGATCAGTCAGGTCATCAAAGGTTACGGGGAGAAGACAGGAGAATGGGGTTGAGGGACAGTATATCAGCCATGATGGAATGGTGGAGCAGACTCAATGGTCTAAATGGCCTAACTCTGCTCTGATGTTTCGTGGTCTATGAGTGGTGAGTGAAATCTTGCTGCAAGTGAATGCGTTCTGCCCTCTACTGGCAAACGCCAAGCACTGCATCCTTGTGATGAAATCTCTGGACTTTGAGACTTAACTTTGAGTAAGTCCTGACGAAGGGTCTCGGCCCGAAACGTCGACAGCGCTTCTCCTTAGAGACGCTGCCCGGCCTGCTGTGTTCCACCAGCATTTTGTGTGTGTTGCATGTTAACTTTGTGCCCTGTTTAACAGGAGGGAAGAGGGGAGCTAGAAGAATACTCATCTGCCTGAGAAAGTTTGCTGACCGAATTCTCACTGGGAGCAAGAGAGAATAGATAATTGGTTTATTATTGGGTTGTAACATTTTCACAGCACCAGCGACCCAGGTTGAATCCATCGCTGTTGCGTAAGGAGTTTGTACGTTCTTCCTGTGACTGTGTGGGATTCCTCCCACAGTCCGAAGATGCACGAGTTCGTGGGTTAACTGATCACATGGGTATAAATGGACGATGTGGGCTCGGAAAAGCCTGTTACCATGCTGTATCTCTAGGTAAGATAAAATAAAGTGTCCCAAGATAGAGTGAAAAGCTGTCACACACCCAAAATGCTGCAGGAGCACAGCAGGTCAGGCAGCATCTGTGGAGGGAAATTAACAGTTATTGTTCTGGGCTGGGACCCTTCATCAGGGCTGGAAAGGGAGGGGAAAGAAGCCTGAATAAGGAGGTGTGGGTGGGTGAAGTCAGAAGCTGGGAGCTGATGGGAGGAAGAGGTAAAGGGCTGAACAAGAAGGAATGTGACAGGGCCGTGGGAGAAAGGGAAGGAGGAGGGGAACTAGAGGGAGGTGAGGAGAAGAGAAGGGGTGAGAGTGGAGCCAAAATGAGAGATGGAAAATGAAAAGGCAGAGAGGCCAGAAGCTGGCAAGATTGATATTCAGGTTGGAGACTACCCAGACAGAATATGTAGTGCTGCTCCTCCGAGCAGAGTTTGGCCTCATCGTGGCAGTAGAGGAGGCCAGGGACAGACGTGAAACGGGGGCCACCGGGAAATCTTGCCCGTTTGTGGCGGAGAGAGTTTGCTGCCGTCTGGAAATCATTGTATTGACAGTACAAATGGAGAAAACAATGCATGATGGTGTTATAGAGAAAGTGCAGTGTGGGTAGATGAATAAAGTGCAAAGTTCTCTCCGCAGCTTCTTGTATTCCTGTGCATCTGTTGGAAGTATTGTTACACCCTGTCAGATAAATTACATTTGCTACCCCACCTGTCAGGCCACCTGCTCCCCCTCTATCCTGGTCTCTCTCCTCCTGATCTTTCTATACCCACCTCAGCCTTTCCTTCACCCCGTCACCATCTGCCCATCACCCACATATTTTTCCCCTCCCACTGGGTCCCTCCTCTCCCCATCTCCCTTTTCCGGTTTCCTGCTCTCTCTGATTCCACCATCTTTCATCTGTCACCTCCCAGCCTCTGTCATTATTCCCACTCCCCTCCTCGATCTGTCCATCACACCTCCTCAAATGGATCCACCCAACACCTCCCAGCCTCTGTTGGTATTCCTACTCCCCCTCCTCCATCTGCTTAGCACCCACCCCCTCCCAACTGGATTGACATTCCCAGGTTTTGTTGCTATTCCTACTCCCCCTCCTCCATCTGCTTATCACACCCCCCCACCAGATCCACCCATCACTTCCCGTCCTCTGTCACTATTCCCACTCCCTCATCCTCATCTGCCTATCACACCCCCAGCCCCTGCTCCCTGCTTCTTTTTCCTTCTGCATTCGCTCCGCGTATCACCCACTGGGTCCCCTTCCCCCCTACTGCTCCCCTTTGCTCTTCTTCTCTCCTCTATTTGCTTCCTCTCCTATCAGATCCTACTATTCCAGCCCTTTGTCACTTCCACCTGTCACCTCCCAGCCTCTCTCACTATTCTGCTCCTCCCTCACCCGGACCCACGTATCACTTGTTCCACCTCGTTCAGCCTAGACAGGCGGGTCTGTGAGAAGAAATACCTAACACTGCTTACAAAATTCTTAAACAGTCCCCTTCTTCCCTGAAAAACTATGCCTTTTACTATTTAACGTTCTTACCCTGGAGAGTAAGATTTTAACTATCTACTTTATCTTTTGGCTAGAGTTGTTTTATAACCTTCTCTCTGATCTCCCCTCAGCCTCTGACACTCCAAATGAGGGGTTTAGATAGGGTAAATGTTAGCAGGTTTTTCCCACTGAGGTTGGCGAGACTGCAACTAGAGGTCATGGGTTAAGGGTGAAAGGTGAACTTTAATGAGGACCTGAAGGGGAACTTCTTCACTCACAGGGGGTTGAGAGTGTGGAACGAGCTGCCAGTGCAAGTGGTGAATTTGGGTTTGATGTCAACATTTAAGGGAAGTTCGGATAGGTACATGGATGGGAGGGGTATGGAGGACTGTGGTCCAGGTGAGGGACCAGACACAGTAATAGTTTGCCATGGACTAGATGGGCTGAATGGCCTGTTTCCATGCTGTTGTGTTCTATGGGGATAAATGTACCTACAAGAACACACAATACATACCTAAATCAAAAGCCTTGGATGAACCAGGAGATTCGTAGTCTGTCGAGGATTACAGCAGTCATGTCTAGCAATCCAGGACCATACAGGTCCTGATGAAGATGGCAGAGTTTGTCATCAAAATGTCATCAATACCTATACCTGGCTGGAAGCCTGGGGAGTTTTATTAGTCCAGATATGACTTCAGGAGGCCTGTCTCAAGAGCAAAGGAACAATTCTGAACGAGGTTGGAGACGGACTCGGATGCACATCAGCTCTGTCAGGATTTGCAGGCCATCTTCCTACAAAATGTAACCTAGCATCATGAATGGCCGTGATGCTTCACTTTCAATAGACAGTAGGTGCAGGAGTAGGCCAATCAGCCCCTTCTAGCCAGCACCGCCATTCACTGTGATCATACACAATCAGTACCCCATTCCTGCCCTCTCCCCATATCCCTTGACCCCGCTATCTATAAAAGCTCTATCTAACTCTCTCTTGAATGCATCCAGAGACTTGGCCTCCACTGCCTTCTGGGGCAGAGCATTCCACATATCCACCACTCTGGGTGAAAAAGTTTTTCCGCATCTCTGTTCTAAATGGCCTACCCCTTATTCTTAAACTGTGGCCTCTAGTTCTGGACTCGCCCATCAGCAGGAACATGCTTCCTGCCTCCAGTGTGTCCAATCCCTTAATAATCTTATATGTTTCAATCAGATCCCCTCTCATCCTTCTAAATTCCAGTGTATTCAAGCCCAGTCGCTTCAATCTTTCAACATATGACAGTCCCGCCATTCCGGGAATTAACCTTGTGAACCTACGCTGCACTCCCTCAATAGCAAGAATGTCCTTCCTCAAATTTGGAGACCAAAACTACACAATACTCCAGGTGGGGTCTCACCAGGGCCCTGTACAGCTGCAGAAGGACCTCTACTCCTATATTCAATTCCTCTTGCTATAAAGGCCAGCATGCCATTAGCTTTCTTCACTGCCTGCTGTACCTGCATGCTTGCTTTCATTGACTGATGTACAAGAACACCTAGATCTCGTTGTACTTACCCTTTTTCTAACCTGACTCCATTTAGATAGTAATCTGCCTTCCTAATGATTTCCACACCTTTTACACTCACTTTGAAAAGGAGAATAAAACTTCAGTTATGCGGATCCCTGAAGCACCTGGTGACCCTGTGATCTCTGTGTCAGGCGCCAAAGTCAGGCTGTCTTTCAAGAGGTTGAACCTTGGTAAGGCGACAGGCCTCGATGGAGTACCTGGTAGGGTTCTGAAAACATGTGCCAACCTACTGGAAGGGGTGCTCAAAGATATTTTCAGTCTCTCATTGCTACAGTCAGAAGTTCCCACCTGCTTCAAAAGGGCAACAATTATACCAGTGCCCAAGAAGAGCAGAGTGTGCTGCCTTAACGACTATCGTCCAGTAGCACTCACATCTATGGTGATGACATGCTTTTGAGAGGTTGGTAATGGCTAGAATCAACACCTGTATCAGCAAGGACCTGGACCCACTGCAATTTGCCCATCGCCACAATAGGTCTACAGACGGCCTTGGATCACCTGGGCAATGCTAATACTATGTGTCAGGATGCTGTTTATTGACCACAGCCCAGTGTTTAACACTATCATTTTGATCGAAAAGCTCCAAAACTTGGGCCTCTGTAACTGAATCCTCAACTTCCTCACCAGAAGACCACAATCTGTGCGGATCGGAAATAATATCTCCTCCTCGCTGACAATCAACGTTCTGCTGTTGAGAGGATGTGTGCTTAGTTCACTACTCTACTCTCTCTACACCCATGACCGTGTGGCCAGGCACAGCTCAAATGCCAGCTATAAATTTGCTGATGATATAACCATCATTGGTAAAATTTCAGATGGTGATGAGCAGGCAAGATACACCAGCTGGTTGAGTGGTGTCGCAGCAACAACAACACACTCAATGTCAGTAACACTGAAGAATTGATTGTGGGCTTCAGAAAGGCTAAGCTTAGGGAATACACACCAGTCCTCATCGAAGGATCATCAGTGGAAGTGGTGAGCAGTTTCAAGTTCCTGGGTGTCAACATTTCTGAGGATCTGTCCTGGGCCCAGCACGTCGATGCAGCTACAAAGAAGGCACGACAGCGGCAGTATTTCATTAAGAGTTTGAGGTGAGTTTGTATGTCATCAAAGACACTCTCAAATTTCTACAGATGTACTGTGGAGAGCATTCTAACTGGGTGCGTGACAATCTGGTATGGACCATCAGGGAGGAGGTACAGGGGCTGGAAGGCACACTGAATAATTCAGGAACAGCTTCCCCTCTGCCACCCGATTTTGGAAAGGATGTTGAACCCATGAACACTACCTCACTACTTTTTTTCTTCTTTTCACACCTCTTACTTAAGTTAACTTTATGAAATGGCAGAGGAGACTCGATAGGCAAAATGGTCGAATTCTGCACCTATATCTTGTGGTCTCCTACTTGCTGCAATTTACAGTTTTATTATGTATTACAATGTACAGCTGCCACAAGACATCAAATTTCAAGACAGGTCAGTGATATCAAACCTGATTTGATTTTGACTATGAAAACAATCCATGTTTGTCCAATCACAAACAAGAGAAAGTCTGCTGATGCTGGAAATCCAAGCGGCACACACACAACGCTAGAGGAACTCAGCAGGCCAGACAGCATCTATGGGAAAGAGTACAGGCAAGGTTTCGGGCCGAGACCCTTCGGCAGGACTGGAGAGCAAAAAGACGAGCATTCAGAGTTAGAAGGTGGAGGGAGGGGAGGAAGAAACACCAGGTGATAGATGAAACTGGGAGGAAGTGAGGGGTGAAGTAAAAAGCTGGGAAGTTGATTGGTGAAGGAGATGCAGGGCTGGAGAAGGGGGAGTCTGATAGAGAGGTCAGAAGGCAGGGAGGGGGTAGGAGCACCACAGGGAGGTGATGGGCAGGTTGTGAGAGAGGGAATAGTGAGGAGTGGGAGGCAGTATTACTGGAAGTTTGAGAAATCGATGTTTATGCCATCAGGTTGGAGGCTACCCAGACAGTTGCTCCTCCGGCCTATGTGTGGCTTCATTGCGACAGTAGAGGAGAACGTGGACTGATATGTCGGAGTGGGATTAAACTGGGAGATCCCGCTTTTTCAAGTGCATGGAGTGTAGGTGTTTGGCGAAGCGGTCTCCCAATCTACATTCACGGATATACAGGAGGCCACACCGGGAGCACCGGACACAGTTAATGACCCCAACAGACTCACAGGAGAAGTGTTGCCTCACCTGGAAGGACTGTTTGGGGCAGTGAGGGAGGAGGTGTAAGAGCAGGTGTAGCACTTGTTCCATTTGCAAGGATAAGTACCAGGAGCGAGATCAGTGCGGAGGGATGAATGGACAAGGGAGTCATATAGGAAGTGACCCCTGCGAAAGCAGAAAGCGAGGGTGTGGAATGTGCTTGGTGTTGGGATCCAGTCGGAGATGGCGGGAGTTTCAGAGAATTATGTGCTGGGCTCAGAGGTTGATGGGGTGGTAGGTGAGGATGAGGAACCCTATCCCTGATGCAGTGGTGGGAGGATGGGGTGAGGGCAGACGTTCGCAAAGTGGAAGAGATGCAGTTGAGGGCAGTGTTGATGGTGGAGGAAGGGAAGCCCATTTCTTTGAAAAAGGAGGACATTTCTTTCATTCCAGAATGAAAGGCCTCATCCTGTGAGCAGATGCAGTGGAGACAGAGGAATTGACAGAAGGGGTGGCATTTTTACAAGTAGCAGGCTGGGAAGAGGTATAGTCCAATTAGTTGTAATAGACATCAGTAGATAAGCTGTCTCCAGAGATAGAGACAGAGAGATCGAGAAAGGGGAGGGAGGTGTCAGAAACGGACCAGGTAAATTTAAGGGCAGGATGGAAGTTGAAGGCAAAGTGGATGAAGTCGATGAGTTCAGCATGGGTGCAGAAAGCAGTCGTCGATGTAGCGTAGGACGGTCGCCAGTGGAGGCTCGGAACGCAGACTGTTCCACGTAGCCAACAACCAGACAGGCATAGCTAGAACCCTTGTGAGTGCCCATGGCTAAACCTTGTTTTTTTTTTAAGTGGGAGGAGTGAAAGGAGAAATGATTTAGAGTGAGGATAGATTCCGCTAGACGGAGGAGAGTGGTGGTGGAGGGGAAGTGGTTGGGTCTGTTGTCCAGAAAGAAACGGGTGTAGAGGGACTGGACATTCATCATAAAAGTATGATCGAGGCCAATGAATCTGAAATCATCGGTTAGATCCAGAGCGTGTGAAGTGTCACGGATGTGGGTAGGAAGGGACTGAAGCAGGGTCGAGGTGTGCTGATGTGAGTTCAGTGGGGCAGAAACAATGGGTCTACCCGGACAGACAGGTTTGTGGATCTTGGGATTGGTGGCGGTGGATGGGAGATCCCCAGAATTAATAAGGTCGGTGAAGGTGCGGAAAACAATGGCCTTGTGCTCCTTAGTGGGACCCTGTTCTAGGGATGTCATAACCCAGTCCAGCACCCTCTCCAAACATCCTTTCTGTAATGCGGCCATCAGAACTCGGAGATGATTTGAATTGCCTGCCGTCACGTTTGCGGCCTCGCCCAGCAGGCGGCAGCATTGACCCTTCTTCAGCCGGACACGGTGAGATCTTCAACGCGAGAGATTCTGCAGATGCTGGAAACA
The DNA here is from genome assembly GCF_048418815.1 of Hemitrygon akajei. NCBI lineage: Eukaryota > Metazoa > Chordata > Chondrichthyes > Myliobatiformes > Dasyatidae > Hemitrygon > Hemitrygon akajei. Next base: position 74,017,424 of record NC_133134.1, read on the forward strand.
CGGGAGGAACTCAGCAGGTCAGGCAGCATGTATGAGGGGGGAAAGCAAGCAGTCAGTGTTTCGGGCCGAGATGTCAACTGCCTATTCCTCTACGTCCATAAATGCTTCCTGACTCGCTGAGTTTCTCCAGCATTCAGTGCGTTGCTCTGAATTTCCAGCATCTGCACAACCTTCTGCGATGATAAACTGGACTCGAGTACCGGTTTCACTGTGTGTGTGGGGGGAAGAGACCTGTAACTTCACCCCTCTGCTGTAGAACCCACGGAGGTCGGAACTGTCTCAGTGAATCCATTCCCTGGGAAAGTCTATAGCAAAGTTTATGATCTGATTAGGGATAGTCAGCATGGCTTTGTCAAGGGCAGGTCGGGCCTTACAAACCTGACTGAATTCTTTGAGGATGTAACAAAACGCATTGATGAAGGTAGACCAGTAGATGTAGTGTATATGGATTTCAGTAAGGCATTTGATAAGGTTCCCCATGCAAGGCTCCTTCAGAAAGTAAGGAGGCATGGGATCCAAGGGGACATTGCTTTGTGGATCCAGAACTGGCTTGCCCACAGAAGGCAAAAGGTGGTTGTGGATAGTTCGTAGACCAGTGGTGTGCCTCAGGGATCTGTTCTGGGACCCCTACTCTTTGTGATTTTTATAAATGACCTGGATGAGGAAGAAGGGTGGGTTAGTAAGTTCACTGATGACCCAAAAGTTGGGGGTGTTGTGGATAGTGTGGAGGGCTGTCAGAGGTTACAGTGGGACATTGATAGGATGCAAATCTGGGCTGAGAAGTGGCAGATGGAGTTCAACCCAGATACGTGTTAATAAGTCAAATTTCAAGACAGAATATTAATGGTAAGACTCTAGTCAGTGTGAAGGATCAGGGAAATCTTGGGGTCCATATCCATAGGACACTCAAAGCTGCTGAGCAAGTTGACAGTGTTGTTAAGGTGTATGGTGTGTTGGCATTCATCAACTGTGGGAGTTCAAGAGCCGTGAGGTAATGTTAGTTATACAAGACCCCACTTGGAGTACTGTGCTCAGTTCTGGTCACCTCATTACCAGAAGGATGTGGACACTAGAGAGAACGCAGAGCAGATTTACAAGGATGTTGCCTGGATTGGGGAGCATGCCTTATGAGAATAGGTTGAGTGAACTTGGCCTTTTCTCCTTGGAGCGACAGAGGATGAGAGGTGACCTGATAGAGGTGTACAAGATGACGAGAGGCATTGATCGTGTGGATAACCAGAGGCTGTTTCCCAGGGCTGAAATGGCTAACATGAGGGGTCATAGTTTTAATGTGCTTGGAAGCAGATACAGAGGGGGGTGTCAGGGTTAAGTTTTTCACACGGAGTGGTGGGTGTGTGGAATGCACTGCCAGCAACGTGGTAGAGGTGGATACAATAGGGTTTTTAAAGAGACTCTTTGGAGCTCAGAAAAATAGAGGGCTATGTGGCAGGGAAATTCTAGGCAGTTTCTAGAGTAGGTTACAGGGTCGGCACAACATTGTGGGCCGAAGGGCCTGTAATGTGCTGTAGATTTCTATGGTCTGTGTGTGTGAATAAGAATCTGCTCTGGTGTCCAATCTGTCAGGGCTGGCAGACTTTAAAAGGAAGTTATATAAATGTTTCAAAATTGGAATAATGGAAAATTTATAACAAAACCGTTTAACCCATGGCCACGAACCATATAACCATTACAACACGGAAACAGGCCATTTCGGCCCTTCTAGTCCGTGCCAAACGCTTACTCTCACCTAGTCCCACTGGCCCGCACTCAGCCCATAACCCTCCATTCCTTTCCTGTCCATATACCTATCCAATTTTACTTCAAATGACAATACTGAACCTGCCTCTACCTCTTTTACTGGAAGCTCTGTTCTACTGCCTCTACCACTTCTATTGGAAGAACTGTTCTGTTCTCCCACTTCTTTGTAACCCAGTCTCCACAGATTCAGATTCATGCACTTCTCAATGTGAGACCTCTCAGATGGTTGGGATTGACCATGTATGTCAATCGGTACACAAGCCAGGGAGAGCAATGTTACCCACGCAGCAGGCTCCTCCTCTCCTCACACCCGGTGAACCCAAAGGAACGGCAGAGACCGATTCAGTTTGTCACAGGAGTTGCCAGTCAGTGTTGAACTCAACGCTGAGGGAATCCAGCTCCAGAGTTTTCCTTGACATTTACTCCTGAAGCCTTCCACATGGCAAGGCAGCGGAGATTTCAGATCAGAGTTTCCCTTCTCTTAGATGAGCTGCCAACCACAGCTGATGAGCCCCGTCTGCCCGAAACGACTGGCTTAAAGGTGCCAGTAATCCGCCTTTGGCTCTTCTCCTGTCAGTAGAAACGGCTAAGCCACACGTGAAGGCCAGGAGCCGGACTTGGCTGCCAGAGGCTATTTGAGACGCGCGCCATTGGGAGAATCTAATAGGTAGTGGGAGCTCGTACATATCACCCCCACCCCTGCTATGACAACCTTAAGGAGCTTTATACGTTATCACATCTGTCGAGACATACAGTGAACTGCAAAGTTGCGTTAAGAAACATCCACAGGAGGGTGTGCTGAGCTCTAAGTGTCACCAACGTAGCATGCATGTCCACAGTGTTCAGCCGAACACCACAAACAAGACAGCAAGCCCCTTTCCCATTCACCCCCTCACACACCAAGGCAGGCCTCCAACCCCAGGACCGTGTGCAACCGCCTACACCAGCCTACAGGAAAGAGTTCAGAGATAACTTACACAAGCACATTGCCGGGTCTGGAGGACGTCAGTTGAACACATATTGGGTAGTTTAGGACTTTATAGAAGACTGGGGGAGATTTGATAGAGATATACAAAATTATGAGGCGTATAGACAGGGTAAATGTAGGCAGGCTTTTTCCACTGAGGTTGGGTGGGACTACAACTAGAGGTCATGGGTTAAGGGTGAAAGGTGAAAAATTAAGGGAAACGTTCACCCAGAGGGTTGAGAGTGTGGAATGAACTGCCAGTGGTGCATACGAGCTCGATTTCAACGTTGAAGAGAAGTTTGGATAGGTACATGGATGGTAGGGGTATGGAGGGCTATGGTCCGAGCGCGAGTCGATGGGAGTAGGGAGTTTAAAAGGTTCAGCGTGGACTAGATGGGCCAAAGGGCCTGTTTCTGTGCTGTACTTTTGTTAGATTTCAGTCCTCGTCCCTGGATTTTTAGACTCACAACTTCAAACTTTACCCCTTTGACCTCTGGACCTCGACTTAATCACTTTGTGGGTTTAAGTGAACTGTATAAGCAGCCTTTTCCTTTTGTTCAGTTGGAAGTTCTTCACCTGCACACCCCCATGTTCTACTCCCACATTGGGAAGGGGGCAATTTATATCAGGTGATTAATAAACCGGCGCCGATTTCATTAAGATGTGGAGCACCCAGGGGATCGTCCGCTGAGGTCAGGATGGAACGCGGGGCCTCTGTTGTTGTAGGGCACCGGCTGTGCCCCCCAGTACGGGAAGTTAGGATCGAACCCTTTTCCTTGGTAAAAGAAGTCACCTTCCAGCACAAGGTCTGCAGTGAATATTGTGGACACTGCAAGACACCCCAAAATATTAATCAGGAAATGATACTGGACAAAAATGTAACAGATGTCATTGTTGAAGACCAGAAGCTAAATATATTATTTTTTTCTTGAGGTTTGTTGCTACTAGGGAAGAAAGCTGAACAGTTAAAACAGTTTCAGAAACAAGAGGTCAGTAATATAGTGCGAATAATCATTGGTAGTTCTATGAAGGGGGAAATGTGATTAATAGCAGAGTTGTCTAAAACTGAAGAAACAGGGTAGGAGGTAAGAGTTTTGGATGAAAAAAAATTCTTCCTCGAATCCCCCCCACAGACACCGAGTTCCTCCGGCATCCCCGTGTGTCCCCCCCACAGACACCGAGTTCCTCCGGCATCCCCGTGTGTCCCCCCCACAGAGACCAAGTTCCTCCGGCATCCCCGTGTGTCGCCCCCACAGACACCGAGTTCCTCCGGCATCCCCGTGTGTTCCCCCCACAGACACCGAGTTCCTCCGGCATCCCCGTGTGTTCCCCCCACAGACACCGAGTTCCTCCGGCATCCCCGTGTGTTCCCCCCACAGACACCGAGTTCCTCCGGCATCCCCGTGTGTCGCCCCCACAGACACCGAGTTCCTCCGGCATCCTCGTGTGTCCCCCCCACAGAGACCGAGTTCCTCCGGCATCCCCGTGTGTGTCCCCCACAGACACCGAGTTCCTCCGGCATCCCCGTGTGTCCCCCACAGACACCGAGTTCCTCCGGCATCCCCGTGTGTCCCCCACAGACACCGAGTTCCTCCGGCATCCCCGTGTCCCCCCCCCCACAGACACCGAGTTCCTCCGGCATCCCCGTGTGTCCCCCCCACAGACACCGAGTTCCTCCGGCATCCCCGTGTGTCCCCCGACAGACACCGAGTTCCTCCGGCATCCCCGTGTGTCCCCCCCACAGACACCGAGTTCCTCCGGCATCCCCGTGTGTCCCCCGACAGACACCGAGTTCCTCCGGCATCCCCGTGTGTCCCCCCCACAGACACCGAGTTCCTCCGGCATCCCCGTGTGTCCCCCACAGACACCGAGTTCCTCCGGCATCCCCGTGTGTCCCCCCCACAGACACCGAGTTCCTCCGGCATCCCCGTGTGTCCCCCACAGACACCGAGTTCCTCCGGCATCCCCGTGTGTCCCCCCCACAGACACCGAGTTCCTCCGGCATCACCGTGTGTCCCCCACAGACACCGAGTTCCTCCGGCTTCCCCGTGTGTCCCCCCCACAGACACCGAGTTCCTCCGGCATCCCCGTGTGTCCCCCACAGACACCGAGTTCCTTCGGCATCCCCGTGTGTCGCCCCCACAGACACCGAGTTCCTCCGGCATCCCCGTGTGTCCCCCCCACAGAGACCGAGTTCCTCCGGCATCCCCGTGTGTGTCCCCCACAGACACCGAGTTCCTCCGGCATCCCCGTGTGTCCCCCACAGACACCGAGTTCCTCCGGCATCCCCGTGTGTCCCCCACAGACACCGAGTTCCTCCGGCATCCCCGTGTGTTCCCCCCACAGACACCGAGTTCCTCCGGCATCCCCGTGTGTCCCCCACAGACACCGAGTTCCTCCGGCATCCCCGTGTGTCCCCCACAGACACCGAGTTCCTCCGGCATCCCCGTGTGTCCCCCACAGACACCGAGTTCCTCCGGCATCCCCGTGTGTCCCCCCACAGACACCGAGTTCCTCCGGCATCCCCGTGTCTCCCCCCCCCCCCACAGACACCGAGTTCCTCCGGCATCCCCGTGTGTCCCCCCACAGACACCGAGTTCCTCCGGCATCCCCGTGTCTCCCCCCCCACAGACACCGAGTTCCTCCGGCATCCCCGTGTGTCCCCCCACAGACACCGAGTTCCTCCGGCATCCCCGTGTGTTCCCCCCACAGACACCGAGTTCCTCCGGCATCCCCGTGTGTTCCCCCACAGATGCTGCCTGACCCGCTGGATTCCTCTAGCATCCTATGTTTTCTTTTGCGTCTGTCTGTCTCCTCTAGTACAGAAAGCCGAGCCGCGTGCTGGAGGCTGCTGACCAAGAGCTAGTACTGATGGGTGGGCCAAAGGGCCTGTTTGCATGCCGTGCGATTCTGAGCTCTGATGGTGGGTCAGCGGGACACGTGTTGGCTCAACAGAGCTGCGGTTTATGACCGGCGGGTGCCAAGTTACCCAGCCTGGAGCCCGTACAGTTGCATTATTTCCTGCTGCTACAACAACTGTGGCAGCGCAGTAACACGGTGGTTAGTGCATCACTCCACAGCGCCAGCGCCACGGGTTCAATTCCTGCCGCTGTCCGGAAGGAGTTTTACATTCTCCCTTCGCTTCCCCACCACTTTCCAAGGAGGGAGGTTAGGGTCAGTGAGTTGTGGGCATGCTACCCAGCCCAATCCTCACTGATGTGATTTGAATTGAAGCAAGGGATGGATTTCACTATGTGCTTCCATGTGACAAATACAGTTAATCTTTAAGTTTAGGAGAAAAGGAAGAAACTGGGACACAATGACCACCACAGAACCCAGAGTCAACGTCGGCTCAGTAAACAGTAGGTGTTTTAATTCCCATCACTCCAAATACATTGTCCACACTCTCCAACGTCCCTGTGCATTCGCTGCCTGCCGACTCCCTCCCCACCCTCGTGTAAATGCGTCGTTCTGTGCTGGCGGCCTCCGACCAGCGGCAGAGTGTGTCGGCACCGCAGATACGTTTACCCTGGCCCACGTACGAGGCTCGGGGGCTGAGCGGTACTGGGATAACTCTCCCTTAGCAACCCGATTAAGCTAAACCTGCAGCATTTCCCCCCCATTGGGGGGCCACAGGGTTGAACATCATCGTCACCCTCCCCAAATGCCCTCACCCATCCAGGATACCACACCGGTACAACGGCTGCATGCAGGAGGATTTGAACTCTTGGTTCTGAACTCAGTCAGTTCGTGTGCCAGTCCATGTGACTTTGCAAAGTGATGACAGTCTAAACGTTTTATTGGGGGGGGATGATGGCAGGGGTAGGTTTCTCTTTACACGGAGTAGTGGGTGCATAGGGCGGTGGGCAAGGCAGATACATTAGGGGCATTTAGGAGACTTAAACACGCGAATGATAGAACAATGGTGGCCCATGTGGGCGGGAAGGGTTAGATTGATTGTGGAGTAGGTTATAAATTCGGTACAATATCGTGGGCCAAAGGTCCTGTCCTATTGTATGTTCTATGAACTGTGGCAGAAGAATTTAAGACCCTGAGCTTACCAAATGATTGAACCTCCAAATAATATTGTATCCTGTAAATATACCGACAATCGGAGTTTGAGCTGGACCACTGGCATTATGCCCAGGACAGTGTAGGCGGTGACAGGGCATCCTTCTCACCACCTGCCCGTCGCCGCCTCACTCCCCCTCCTCCTCGTCCTCCAGGGGAGACTGCTGCCTGAGCGCGTTGTGGGGAGACACCCGCTGGATGGAGAGGATCCCACTGAGGAAGGCGTATCCCAGCATGGCCGAGAGCCCCACCAGCACCGACAAGATCTGGTTGCGCCTCTTGTGGGGGTCTTCCTCGGAGTCTGCCGGGCTATTCCGGGACGTCCTCCTCGAGCTGTTCTGGGGGTCTGAAAGCAGGAGATGAAAATGAAAAGGTAGACCAAGGTGGCCTCAGCAGGATGCGCAGCAACAACAGAGAGGGGGGAGGTAGAGGGGGAGAGGTGGAGAGAGAGAGGTAGAGTGGGGGAGGTGGAGAGAGGGTGGGGAGATGGGGGGGAGGGGGAGGGGGAGGGGGAGAGGAGAGCGGGGAAAGGGAAGGGGGAGGGGGGGAGAGAGAGACAGAGAGGGGTACCTGAGCTGTCGTCAGGGAAGTAGAGGCCAAGGATGGAGGTGCAAAGGGAGCAGAGGTTGTCCAGTGAGTGCAGGTGCTGTTGCAACTTGCCATTGGGGAGTTTTGCCTTCAGTAGGGGTGCCAAGTGGCCAAACACTATTGCGTCCAAGGAGCTGGGGCTGAAATAAAATGGTGGCACGTCAGAAGAAATGTCGACAGAACAAAGCTGAAAGCTGGAACTACTCAGGCTACATCTGTGGGGAGGAAAACAGATTTTGCTGTGTTGGCGCTGGAAGTGTAACCCCCAGCACATCCTCAGACGGCATTGGTTACTGCACCGGTGATTAGTGTTCGATTCCCTCTGCAAGAAGCTTTACATTCTCCCTGTAACCACAATCCAAGGACATACGGGTTAGGGTTAGTGAGTCAGTGCCAGAAGCACGGGGACACCTGTGGCTGCCCCCAGCTCCTCCTCAAACTGTGTTGGTTGTTGACACAAACACCACATTTCACTGACTGATTCGAAGTTCTGGTGACAAATAAAGGTAACCTTTCCATCTTTTGATATCGGGAGGAGCAGATGGCATTGGATTACCAAGGTGGGGGGGGGGAATGGGGTTAATATGGATGGATCAGAAGATTTGTGTGCACTAAGAAATGGGAGGGAAAGTACAATCTGAATCTGTGAATGTGCCCCTGAAAATAATTCAACCCCAGCAAGCTTCCCTTTGTCACCACTCCTTCAAACGGGACAGGATGTGTCCAGTCTGGATTTCTGTTCCCATGAAGCGGGTAGAGTAACGAAATTTAAAAGCTATGTGGATAGGATCGTTAAGAGGGACAGGCTCCGATGGGCAGCATGGATCACTTGCAGATTTCCTGGGCTCTGAGCTTGAAGCTGCATCCGGTCTCACAATTGGTGAAATGGCTCGAGCAGTCCTCTCTCGACTCGGGATGCAGCGGGATTCCATCCAGAACCCAGCCCTGGGTACTGACAGTTCCATCTATGTTTAGGAAAACTCAGTGCTTTTTCAAATATTTCACTTGGCACCGGTCGGAGGGGAAGAATTATGTCTTGCTGGCATTTAAATTTCCCGATTACTTTCAAAGCTCCGTCTGTGCACAATTGGGACATGAGGCTTATGGTGTTTGACGGATACAAGCCCCTGCCTGTGCTGGCACCCGGGGGGATAGAATGCAGCTGCTGCCAGCACGTAGGGAGGAGATTAAACCACTTACGAATCACCGAAGAAGAACTTGTTGGAGCCCAGTCGCTGGGACAGGAGCGTCAGACACTCACGGGCATCCTTGTAGATCTGAAAACAGAAAGCAGTGCCAGGGTCTGTCATTGCCATCTGCCTCTGGACCACTTACCCACACCTCCCTGGCCCATCCTGGGGTGTCCTATGCCTCGAGCCACTCCTGCACATCACCAGTTTCTGCAGCCTGGGAGGAAGTGGAGGAGGAAGAGACACAAACTGTGGTGTCACTGAGGTTATGGGGTGGGGGGGATGCAATACAGTCGACAGCCTCTGGTTAAAACTGCAGGGGAAGGGGGGAGAGAGATGGACGTGTCGGTAAATCTAAGTGAGCACCAGTGGCGAGAGCAGGGAAGCACACTGTAGTTGCGTTTCAAGACACGGGCAGAACGAGGCCTTTCGGCCCATAAAGTCTAATACACTGTTCCATCACATTTTATTTATTATCCCTCTCAACCCCATTCTACTGCCTTCTCCCCGTAACCTTTGATGTCCTGACTAATCAAGAGCCTATCAACCTCTGCCTTAAATACACGCAATGACTTGGCCCCCACAGGCAATGAATCCCACAGATTCACCACCCTCTGACTCTGAGAAATTCCTCACGTCTATTCCAATGGACATCCCTCTATTCGGCATTTGTGCCCTCTGGTCCTAGATTCCTATAATTGAAAACACCCTCTCCACACCCACTCTATCTCGGCCTTTCCAGAGTCAGTGGGTTGAATGAGATCCCTCCTCATTCTTCTAAACTTCAGCAAATACGGACACAGAGCCATCAAACACTCCTCATACACCAACCCTTCCATTCCTGGAACAATTCTCGTGAACTTCCTCTGGGACAGCACATCCTCTTAGATAGGAGCCCAGAACTGCTCCGTGTGGGTTTGACCAATACCTCAGTCTCAGCATTACATCCTGACTTTTATATTCTAGACCTCTGGAAATGGTGCTAACGTTGCATTTGTCTTCCTCACCATTGACTCAACCTGCCAGCTAACCTTTAGAGAATCCTGCACAAGGACTCCCAAGTCCCTTTGTCCCTCCAATTTCTGAATGTTCACTCTCCATTTAGAAAAATAATTCACGCCTTGTTCCTTCTACCAAACTGCATGACCATACACCTCCCTACACTATTTACCCTGCCACTTTTTTGCCCATTCTCCTAATCTGTCCAAGTCCTTCTTGCCCCTCCATCTATCTTAGTATCGTTCTCAAATTTGGCCACAAAGCCATCACCAGCGACACCGTGTGGGACACAATTGTCAGTCTCCGGCATTACTGGAGGGTAATGCAGTCATCATCGAGGTGGAAAACTCTATAGCTGTATACTGTTGAGGTTGACAAAGGTGTTAATCGACTTCCCTTCTGAAACTTCCTGACTTTTGCCAGGGCAACAGCTAGTAAAGATGGTATCAAACTCTAACCCCATCGGTTGGTGCCACTACCCACCTCGGCCTCAGCCTCAGGCTCCTCGCTCTCCGGCCAGCAGCCCCCTCTGATGAGACGGAGACGCTCCAGACTGCGGGTGTGCATACGGTTTGGGAGGAAGAAATTGAGTGGGAACGGGATGGCCTCTCCGTACCAGGGCCGCGGTGAACGACACGTAGTTCTTCGAGTCCACCCAAAACGTGTAGATCTGGCCAGCAGTGGCGGGGGAGAGAAATGGAAGAAGGAGGGGTTAAACCTGGCCAGGGAGCCATCGCAGAGAGCACGGGCAGAGGCTCGCCACAGAACTCACCAGTGCCGGAAGTAACTTCTCCTCGATGAGGGAGCTGAAAGCCATCGTGTCGGCACCTTGCGTTGCCGACAGCCCATAGTCTACGTTATACTTCTACAGGGAAAGAAAGTTTGATCACTAAACATCTCCATTACAGGAAATAGGCCCTTTGGCCCATACTAAACAGTCCCCCTGACCTGCACCCGGACCATAGCCCTCATAAACCTTCCATCCACGTACCTCTTCAAATTACTCTTAGATGCCGAAATCAAACATGTATGCATCACTTGCACTGGCAGCTTGTTCCACACTCACCACCTTCTGAGTGAAGAGGTTCCATTAAATATTTCACTGCTTTCACCCTGAGCCCATGACCTCTAGCTTTGGTCTCACCCTAACCTTAGTGGAAAAAGCCTGCTTACATTTGCTCTTTTTATACCCCTTATAGTTTTGTACACCTCTATCACATCTCCCTTTAATCTGTTATGTTCCAGGGAATAAAGTCCTAACCTGTTCAAACTTTCCCTGTAACTCAGGTCCTCAAATGCTGGCAACACCCTTGTATTTTTCTCTGCACTCTTCCAATCTTATTACATCTTTCTTGTAGGTCATTGACCAAAACAGGACACCAAACTCCAAATTATACCTCACCAACATCTTACATAATTCAACGTAACATCAAACTCCTGTACTCGCTACTTTGATTTATGCAGGCAATGTGCCAAAAGCTTTCTTTCAAACCCTATCTATGATCAATGCTACTTTCAAGGAATTATGGATCAATATTCACAGATCCTTCTGCTCTACAACACTTGTCAGTATAGAGAGGTAGTTACACACAGGAGACTGGCGACAGTCAGGAACAAGGAAGGGATTAATCCGTCAATGCAGAGTACCACTGTAGCCATCCCCTTCAACTTTGGATACTGTTGGGGGGGGGGGGGGGAATGAACTAGCAGAGGAAAGTCACAGTGGTCACTGAGTCTAGCTCTGACTTGGAAGGGAAGGGGGAGAAAAGGCGAGATATGGTGATGGAGGACTAATACCCTAGTGGGAAGGTTTACTAGTGCTGCATAGTGGGGTGAGGGGGGTGTATGTGCCACAACAAACAGTGGCGAGGTTGTGGAGACAGATGTTAAGATCTCAGTTAAAGTCTGGAACCGGAGGTTGAACATGATGTGACTGATGTCCTGAGCTGTGTATATATCAATGCAAAAATTATCGTAGGAAAGGCAGACAAGTTGAGGTGGTGGATTTACATATGGAATTATGATATTGTAACCTGGTTGCAGGAGAGGCAGGACTGGCAGATCATATTCCAGGTTTCCTGTTGTTGTGTTTTTTTTTTCCACACACAACAGAGCATGAGGGATTAAATGGGGAGGGGTGGAAGTCACTACAGACTGGAGAACTTCTCTAGTGAGGTTTTATGGATGGAATTGAGGAATAAGAGGGGTATGACCACGTTATTATAGACCACCCACCACCCTCCCCCCCCCCCCCAACAGTCTGCGGGATTTAGAGGAACTAATTTGTCTCAGAGGTAGCAGACACACAAGGTTGTTATAGTAGGTGATTTTAGCTTTCCACTGTAAAAGGACTAGGTGGGATAGTTTGTCAAATGTGTTCAGGAGAGTTTCCCTAATTGGTACATAGAGATCCCAACGAGAGAGTGTGCAATGCTTGATTGGCTATTAGGGAATGAGACAGGGCAGTTTGCCTAGGGAACACTTTGCATCCAGTCATCATAATGCCATTAGATTCAAAGTAAAAATGGAAAAAGATGGGTCTGGTCCGGAGATTGACATTCTAAATTAGAGAAAGGCCAAATTTGATGGTATTATAACAGATCTGGCAAGTGTGGATGGGGACAGGCTGTTTTCTGGCAAAGGTGGACTTGGTAAGTGGGAGGCCTTCAAAGGTGAAATTTTGAGAGTACAAAGCTTGTATGTGCCTGTCAGAATAAAAGGTAAAGATAACAGGTGTAGGGAACCTTGGTTTTCAAGAGATATTGAAGCCCTGGTTAAGTAAAAGTAAGGTGTTTAGTGGGTATAGGCAGTTAGGAGAAATGAGGTGTGTACGGAGTATAAGAAATGCACGGAATCAGGAGCTTTAAAAGAAGGCATGAGGTTGCCCAAGCAGACAAGGTCAAGATGAATCCAAACGGATTCTATAGATACATTATGTTAAGAGTAAAAGGACTGCAAGAGTCAATATTAGTCCTCTGGAAGAGCAGAATGGTAATCCATGTGTGGGGTCAAAAGAGATGGGGGAGATCGTCAATGGATGTTTCGCATCTGTATTGACTGGGGAGACAGACACAGAGTCTATCGATGTGAGGCAAAGCAGCCGAGATCATGAACCCTATACAAATTACAGAGGAGGAGGTGTTTGCTGTCTTGAGGCAAATTAGGTGGATAAATCTCCAGGGCCTGACCAGGTGCTCCCTCAGACCCTGTAGAGCAGAGATATTTAAATCATCCTTAATGACAGGTGAGGTACCAGAGGAGTGGAGGATAGTTAATGTTGTTCCGCTGTTTGAGAAAGCCTCTAAGAATAAACCAGGAAATTATAAATTCTGTTAGGAGAGCCTGACATCAGTAGTGGGAAAGATACTCTAAGGGACCGCATACCTCTCCAGATGATATCGATCACAGTCTCCACTGTGTAGGAGAGTGGTCGAGTTCTGTCCTTAATCTCTCCAAGTGCCCACCTCTGAACTCCCTCGCTGGGATCGCTTGTCCAGGAGGGAAACATCGATCCTCTTTTTTTTGAGCAGTTTATTCTCCTGTATACTCCTGCTGAGACTGGGTTTGAGATGGAAGCCTGAGTGCAAGAGACGACGCAGGATTGTGTAGCTGGTGAGGTTTTGTTTGTGGAGTGTGCCTCATTAGGAGGAAATGGACAGGTTTATTAGAGCTGTTAGCGAGGGTTTAAACTAATTGGCAGGGGCATGGAAACTGGAGTGAAGGGACTCAGAATAGGGCAGATGGTAAAAAAGCAAAGACAGCATGCAGGCAGATGATCGGCCAAAACTGCAGCCAGCAGGGTGCGTATCAGTGCATTAGGGATGCAGAATCAAAAAGGGTAGCAAATACAGCAATGCATGGAGTATAAGAAATAAGGTGGATGATCTTGTTACACTATTACAGATTGTCAGGTATGATGTGGCCATCACTGAAGGATGGCTGTAGTTGGGAACTGAATGTCCAAGGTTACATGTTGTATCAGAAAGATAGGAAGGTGAGGTGGGGGGGGGTTGCGGCTCTGCTAGTAAAGAATGGTATCAAATCAGTAGAAAGATGTGACAAAGGATCGAAGATCCTTGTGGGCTGAGTTGAGAAACTACAAGGGTAAAGGGACCTTGTTGGCAGTTATATACAGGCTGGCAGATGGACCACAGAATACAATACAACAGGAAATAGAAATGGCAATGTTGTGATAGTCATGGGAGATTTCAACATGCAGGTCGATTGGGAAAATCAGGTTGGTAATGGATCTCAAGACAGTGAGTTTGTTGAATGCCTACAAGATGGTTTTTCAGAGCAGTTTGTCGCTGAGCCTACTAGGGGATCAGCTATACTGGATTGGGTGTTATGTAATGAACCGGAGGTGATTAGGGAGCTTAAGGTAAAAGAACCCTTAGGAACCAGTGATATCAATATGATTGAGTGCAACTTGAAATATGATAGGGAAAAGGTGAAGTTAGACATAGCAGTATTTCAGTGGAGTAAAGGAAATTACAGAGTTGGCCAAAGTAAATTGGAAGGAGATGCTGGCAGGGATGACAGCAGAGCAGCAATAGTGCAAGTTTCTGGAAAAAATGAGGAAGGTGCAGGATAGATGTATTCCAAAAACAAAGAAATACCCAAATGGCAAAATAGTACAACTGTGACTGACAAGGGAAGTCAAAGCTAATGTAAATGCAAAAGCGAAGGTATACAAGCAAACTCAATGGACCAAATGGCCCAATTCTCCTCTTATACAACAAAGCAAAAATTAGCAGGAAGATAGAGGATTATAGTAAAGGCTTTTTCAAGTATGTAAAAAATAAAAGAGAAGTGAGTGGGTATAGGACCAGTAGAAAATGAAGCCGAAGAAGTAATGGGGGACAAGGAATTGGCAGATGAACTAAATGAGTATTTTAAATCAGTCTTCACTATGGAAGACACTAGCAACGTGCCAGCTGTTGAAGGGTGTGAGGGAAGAGAAATGAGTTTAATTATTATTACAAGGGAGATGGTGCTTAAAAAGCTGGAAGACATAAGGGTACATAAGACTCTCGGACCAGATGAATTGCACCCTAGGTTTCTGAAAGATGCAACGGTAGAGATTGTGGGGGCATTAGTAATGATCTTGCAAAAATCACTGGAATTTGGCATGGTACTGTGCTCTGGAAAATTGCAAATGTCACTCCACTCTTTAAGAAAGGAGGAAGGTAGCAGAAAGTCAATTATAGACCAGTTACCCTGATCTCAGTGGTTGGGAAGATGTTGGGAGTCAATTGTTAAGGATGAGGTTATCAAGTACTTGGTGATACAGGATAAGATAGGACAAAGTCAGCATGGCTTCCTTAAGGGAAAATCTTGCCTGATGAACCTGTTGGAATTCTTTGAGATTACACGTAGGATAGATAAAGAGGATGCAGTGGGTGTTGTATATTTGGACTTTCAGAAGGCCTTTAACAAGATGCGACACGAGTCTGCTTAACAAGTTAAGAGTCCATGGTATTACAGGAAAGCTACTGGCATGGTTAGAGCACTGGATGATTGGTAGGAGGCAGCAAGTGAGAATTAAAGGATCCTTTTCTGATTGGCTGCCAGTGTCTAGTGGTGTTCCACTGGGGCCAGCGTTGTGACCGCTTCTTTTTATGCTGTATATCAATGATTCAGATGATGGAATAGGTGGCTTTGTTGCCATGTTTAAGGATGATACGAAGATTAGTGAAGGGGCAGGTAGTGTTGAGGGAACAGATAGACTGCAGAAGGACTTAGACAGATTAGGAGAATGGGCAAGAGAGTGGCAAATGAAATACAATGTTAGAAAATACATGGTCATGAACTTTGGTAGTAGAAATAAATGTGAAGATTATTTGCTAAAAGGGGAGAAAATCCAAAAATCTGAGATGCAAAGGGATTTGGGAATCATCCTTGTGCAGAAAACCCTAAAGGTTAACTTGCCGTTAACTTGTGGTGATGAAGGCCAATGTAATGTTAGCATTCATTTCAAGAGGTCTAGAACACAAGAGCAGGGATGTGATGCTGAGGCTTTATAAGGCACCGATGAGGCGTCACCTTGAGTATTGTGAAAAGATGTGCTGGCAATTGAGAGGATTCAGAGGAGGTTCACAAGGCTGATTCCGGCAATGATGAACATTTGATAGCTCTGGGTCTGTACTCACTGGAATTTAGAAGGATGAGGGGGTGGGTCTCATTTCGAATGTTGAAAGACCTAACCAGAGTAGGTGTGGAAAGGATGTTTCCCATGGTGGGGGAGTCGAGGACAAGAGGGCACAGCCTCAGGATAGAGGGATGTCCATTTAAAACTGAGATGCAGAGACATTTCTTTAGACTGAGAGTGGTGAATTTGTTACCATAGGTAGCTGTGGAGGCCAGGTCATTGGGTGTATTTAAGGCAGAGCTTGATAGATTCTTGACTGGATATGGTATCAGAGGTTAGGAGGAGAAGGCCGGGAGTGGGGCTGAGGAGGGGAACAAAGAATCAACCATTGAATGGCAGAGCAGACTCGATTAGACAAATGGCCTAAATCTGCTCCTACATCTTATGGTCTTCATCCATTCAATATACATCATCCAGTTATCTGTTGTGAAATCGAACTTGTCTATCTTTCTGATACAGCCAACCAATTCTGCTTTTTGTAATTTATTGTATCACCTGGTACTCCCTGTTTATGAAGCCATTAATTTTGCCCATTTTCTGCCTTTTTTAAAAAACTTCAACAAGTAGGTAGTTGTCTTGGTTCATTTTAAAACTGATTCTTCACCACTGTTAAGTTTTGTAACTCCAGAAACAAATCGAAAGAAAAACACAGGAGGGGGAATAATGTGTCTATTTTGCTTCTCTTTTTGTGTGGTGCACACATGACGTAGTGGTGAAGGGTCTTGACCCAAAACATTGACTGTTTACTCTTTTCCATGGATGCTGCCTGACCTGCTGAGTTCCTCCAGCATTTTGTGAGAGTTGCTTCGGACTTCCAGCAGACTTCCTCGTGTTTGTATTTATACTATTACACAAATATAACACTACACTCACCCCTTACCTTCTGAGCTAGTCTCAGTGGCACAGACATGGCCATTGACGTAGGTGGGTCATATTTCAAACCACACACACACACACACAGCAATATCGAAAGGGGAAACACCTCTGTGCTGTCCTTTTCCTCTTCCTAATGGTCACCCAGCTAACTGTGTCCTGCAACCTAGGTGTGACTGCTTTCTCGTAACTCCTGTCTATCAGCCCCTTAGTCTCCCAAAAGATCCGGAGTTCATCCAGCTCCAGTTCTCTAATCACAGCTGAAGACACTTCTCACAGTTGGGGTCATCAGGGACCATGGTCTCCCTGACTCCTCACATCCTGCAAGAGGACATCACTTCTCTGACTGCCAACCCACTCTCAACCTGTGCAATAAGAAAGAGAAAGAACATATCAAAACATATTCGTTGCCTCTGGTCCATCCATCCATTTCTTCTCACTGAAGCCTCAACTCCTCAATCTTTATAATGTCCCACTAAAACAATGTCCGCTCCACTTGAACCTTAACTTCTCTCTATAGGCTGCTGCCAATTAGCTAATTAACCAATCAATTTCCAACTAACAATTTGCAATTGTCACTCTTTAGGTTCCTCCTAGCTGAAACTGACCAGGGTTCACCTCTTAAAATCCCCACTCTCACTTGAAGCGCCAGCCCCTCCTGAAACGTCCACATCTCTCCGTTCCCTGGACATTCACATGCTTATCTAGGAGCCTCTTGAACACCTCTATTGTATTTGCCTTCACCAACACCCTGGCAACACCTTCCAGGTACCCACCACCCTGTGTAAAATAAAACCTGCCCCACACATTACCTCTGAACAAACCCTCCCCCCAGTTTAAATGCCTGCCCACTCACATCAACCCTCGGTGAAAGATACCTGCTCTCTGCTCCATCTACGCCTCTCGATCTTATAAACCTCTATCAGATCTTCCCTCAGCCTCCAGTGCTCCAGAGGGAAAAACCCACGGCAAGTTATTCCAGTACCTGCAGGCAGTCCCACTCCAGGGTGAGCAGGCATAAGTTTAAGCTGATTAGAGGAAAGTGTGGGGGGGGGGGGGGGAATGTCAGAGGTAGCGTTTTTCAAAAAACACAAAATGGTGAGTGCACGGAACGTGCCGCCAAGGATGGTGATAAAGGCAAATGCATTAAAGACATTTAAAAAACTTAGATAGACACATGGATGATAGAAAAGCTAAGGGCTATGTAAGATGGAAGGGTTAGATTGCTCTTAGAGCAGGTTAAGAGGCCAATGCGACATCGTGGGCCGATGGGCCTATACTATGCTGTACCATTGTATATTCACAGGCACTGGCCTCCCCCCAGCATCCAGGACACTGTCAAAAGGCAACTTCCAGCATTAAGGACCCTCATCACCCAGGACGTGCCCTCTTCTCAAGGAGGAGGGACAGGAGCCTGAAGACACACACTCAACGGTTCAGGAACAGCTGCTGCAAAACAACAAATTACACAACATATGCCAGTGATATTAAACCTGATTCTGATTCTATGTTCTGAGATCCCACCATTCTAGTACTAGGTCTGTAGATTTCCGAATTACAATTATTCTAGTATACATAAAGGCTTTTATATAAACAGAGATTTGGTACTGTGCAAAAGTCTTAGTTACATACATATAGTTGGGGTGCCCAAGACCTTTGCACAGTACCGTATTTCTCAACGTGGAGCAGACAGTGAGGAATTGGGAATGGTGAAGGTGGAGTGCCACAGGAGGGGTGTACAACAGGTGGCAGAGGAGTGCCAGAGATAGAGGGTGGGGGTGATAGAGGTACAGACGCACTCAGGCCTGTGACACCAGGCAAGGTCATTTGATTTCAAACAATTGGTTTATTGCTCAGTACAGAATGTCTCTCTGGTGCTTTTGGTTCCCTCCCCTCTCCCTCCCCCTTTTCCCACCCACGATTCCCCTCTCCCTGCCCCTTCCCACTCTCAGTCCACAATAGAGACCCATATCAGAATCAGGTTTATCACTCACACATGTCCTTAAATGTTGTGAAAGTCTCTGCCTCCACCAATCCCCAATTGCAATGACACTCAGGGTGAAAAAACTTAACGGGATTTTCTCCAAACTTATCCTGAACCTACACTATCCAGTTTTAGATGCCTTTGCTGGGAAGGAAGGTTACTACCACCTCCCCTACATATAACCCAGGGAATATCTCAATAACTCCAGTCTTATGTGAAGGACAAGGCTGACATCAGGGTGAATCTATTTTCCTCAGTGAACTGATCGGAGGTAAATCGGAATGATCTAAGGGACGGTTCAACTGCTCCATGACTTTGGAAGAAGCCCCATTCAGAAAATAAGCCAAGGGTCTACCTGTTTCCTGAGGTACGCAAGGATCTGCAGAGGCTGGGACAGCACATCATTCTCGGTCTTTAAGGCCGGTAAAACCCCTGCGACAAAGCAGAAGAAACAAGTTCAACTGTATGCATAACTTTCCCCTCCCCAGCACCTAAATAACTAAATCAGAAATACAGGACTTTAAGACACAAAAACTTAAAGATTAGTTTTAATTGTCATGTAAATTGAAACATGCAGCAAAATGTATCCTTTGTGTCAACGACCAACACGGTTTGAGAGCAACACTGTGCTGGGGGCAGCCCACGAGTGTCGTCTCACTTCCAGCACCAACAGAGCATGCTCACTAACCCTAACCTGTACATCTTTGGAATATGGGAGGAAAGCGGAGGTCCCGGATGAAATCCCCTCAGACATGGGGAGAATGAAGAGACTCATTACGGACAGCGGTAGGAATTAAACCCGTGTTGCTGGCGCTGTAAGGTGATGCACTAACCACTATGTTGTGCAGTCAACAGACAAGTACAAGGTATAACGTTTCATGGGAGTTTCAACATCACTGAGCATTCAACCACAGGCCTCAGAGCCAAGGGAATCACAGATCCCAGTGCGTGAAGGGTTGGTGGTGTTCCAGGGACACAAAATTACAGATACTAGAATTTGGAATGACACACGATCTGCTAAATTAAGGGCTCTGCACACAAACAGTGATGGGAATATGTACCGCTCCCTCAGAATCACATTTATTATTAGTGAGATGTCATGAATTTGATTTTTTGTGACAATACAGTGCAATACATAAAAATAATTATCAAAGGCAGGAGTTAAAACCTCGACCAAAGGCAGTTGGTCAAGCCATGACCAACCTCTCACAGCAGATCTGAGTGCCGCTGGGCGATAGCCATTTCGACAACTCACCCCGCTCTTTTCGGGCACTGGTATGATTGATGCCCTTTTGAAGCAGGGAACGTCCGAAGCAGAAGTGAGAGACTGATGATGTCCTCACCAAATTTTCTCCCCATTAAAGGCAGAGAGAGGGAGGGAGAGGGCTCAACAGGAAACATGAGGCCGAGAGGTAGGCTTACATGGCTCGGACACAGACAGCATGATGGAGGGTGGGGAAGACGAGTTCGAGGTGTGACCTTACCCAAGGGACTCCTCCAGGGATTACTCAGCTTGTGTACTCTCACGGGGGCTCCGGAAAATCGGGCATAAGCCTGAGGAGAGAAAATTGGGTTAATAAAATGTGAGGATGCACAGACCTCTCAGCAAGGTTGTGTTTCAGGAAACAATTATAACCAATGCTCCCGACAGCAAGAGGTGGAATGAGAAAGCTCATTCTGCATTGGTCCATTGACCATTCCTGCCACACAGAATCAAATTCTCTCTGCCCTGTCCTGTTATACACTCCCAGGCTAGAGACGGCACAAGTTTAGACACAGAGTGAAGCTCCCTCCACACCGTCCCATCACACACTCCCGGGGTCAGACACAGAGTGAAACTCCCTCTACACTGTCCTATCACACACTCCCGGGGTCAGACACAGAGTTAAGCTCCCTCCACACCGTCCCATCACACACTCCCGGGGTCAGACACAGAGTGAAACTCCCTCTACACTGTCCCATCACACACTCCCAGGGTCAGACACAGAGTGAAGCTCCCTCCACACTGTCCCATCACACACTCCCGGGGTCAGACACAGAGTGAAGCTTCCTCAACACCGTCCCATCACACAGAGTGGCTGCAAGAGGGACTGGTAGAGAGAACAGAAGCAGAGGGGGAGCAGGTTGTCTGAAAGGTGAGAAGGGATGGGAAAAAACTGAATACCTCTGACAGGGTGAGACAGTACGTTCAACAGATGCAGAGCTGATGTAAGAAGCTGGAAGGTGATAGGTGGAAGAAGTAAAGGGCTGAAGGGGGAGGAAGCCAATTGGAGAGGAGAGTGGACCACAGAAGAAAGAGAAGGAGGAGGGGATCCAGAGGAAGGTGAAGGACAGATGAGGAGAAGGGGTGAAGAGGCAAACCAGAATGGGAATGGTAAAAGAGAGACGAGGAAGGGAGAGAAACTACCAGAAGTTAGAGAAATTGATGTTCATGCTAACAGGTTGAAGGCAACTCCAACCCAAGTATGGCGTCATTGTGGCAGTAAAGGAGGCCATGGTAGTAGGAATGATAATGATTTGACAATAATAAACCAATAACAATAACCCAATCCTTACCATGGAACACTACAGATCACCTCTTACCATGGACTTATCTCTGATAGCAGTTTGTTTTTCATACTAACGTCATCTTGTTTTCTGCACTATCCTGTATAATTTATGTTCAGTATGTTGTTTGTACCCACGTGCCTGTGTTGCTGCTGCAAGCACCTTTTCCATTGTCCCAGTACCTCACCGTACCTATGCACAGGACAATAAACTCCACTTGCACCAAGTGAATTACAGAAGCAATCAGAGCTGTTAGAACCAGTTTCAACAGTCTTGCTTAAGGAGACAGCACACCAAGTAGCAACACACATAAATGTGCTGAAGAACACCAGGTCAGGCAGCATCTATGGAAATGAATCAGCAGTAATGGGCTACAATTTACAACACACCTCAAAAGGTGGATGTTACGATAGTCATGGGGAACTTCAATATTCAGGTAGACTGGGAAAATCAGGTTGGTGCTGGATCCCAAGAGAGAGAATTTGTAGAATGCCTACAAGACAGCTTTTTAGAGCAGGTTGTGGTTGAGCCCACTAGGGGATCAGTTATTCTATACTGAATGTTGTGCAATGAAACAGATTTGATGAGGGAGCTTAAAGCAAAGGAACCCTGAGGAGAAAGTGACCTTAATATGATAGAATTCACCCTGCAGTTTGAGGGAATAGATACAATCAGATGTATCAAGCATGAAAGAGGAGCTGGCCAAAGTTGATTGGAAGGGGACACTAGCAGGGATGATGGCAGAGTAGCAATGGCTGGAGTTTCTGGGAGCAATTTGGAAGGCACAGAATGGTAGTTGTATTCTAAAGGCTGGATGATACAACCATGGCTGACAAGGGAACTCAAAGCCAACAGAAAAGCAAAAGAGAGGGCATATAATAGACCAAAAATTAGATGGAAGTTAGAGGTTTGGGAAACTTTTAAAAAAATAGAAGGCAACTAAACAAGCCATGGGGGGGGGGGTAGTAATGAAATATGAAGGTAAGAAATATCAACGAGGAAGCAAAAAGATTTTTTCAGATATATAAAGAGTAAAAGAGAGGCAAGAGCAGATATTACACCAGTAGAAAATGATGCTGGAGAGAGAGTAAAGAGGGGGGTAGTATTTTGCATCAGTCTTCACCATGGAAGATACCAGCAATATGCTGGAAGTTCTAGAGTGTCGGGGCAGAAGTGAGTGCAGTAACAAGGGAAAAGGTCCTTAAGAACCTGTAAGGTCTGTAGGTAGCTACCTGGACCAGATGGCCTACATCACAGAGTTTGGAATTAGGTGGCTGAAGAGATTGTGGAGGTATGAGTAATGGTCTTTCAATAACCACCAGATTCTGGGATGGCTCTGGAGGAATTGGAAATTGCAAAATTGCAAATTTTTCTCCAGCCTTTCAAGTAGATAGGGAAGAAGAAGAAAGAATATTATAGGGCAGTTAGCCTGACCTCAATGGTTGGGAAGATGTAGTCAATTGTTAACAATGAAGTTTTGGAGTACTTGGAGGCACATAATAAAATAAGCCAAGGTCAGCATGGTTTCCTTGAGGGAAAATCTTGCCAGATGTTGGCCAGAATGAATCAAGGACAGTGGAAGTCTTTGTTCCCCCCATTTTGTGAAGTTTAAACTGATTCCTGCTCTGGGATAATCCAATCAGAGTAATTGAATGTGGACAC
Source organism: Hemitrygon akajei (assembly GCF_048418815.1). NCBI lineage: Eukaryota > Metazoa > Chordata > Chondrichthyes > Myliobatiformes > Dasyatidae > Hemitrygon > Hemitrygon akajei. Next base: position 74,040,214 of record NC_133134.1, read on the forward strand.
AAGGAGTTTCAGGTAATGACCTAAAACCATTCTCTGACGAGTAGCTACTTATTATGCAAAACGCCAGACCTACCAGAGAAGCAATCATTAGACTCAGTGTCTGGGTTATCTAGTTTAACTAGTTTGGACCAGTCAGCATTGAAAGACACAAATACACAAGGCTGGGGGGGCAGAACCATGAAACAATGTTGGTTGTGGCCCTGGACTAGAACCAGCAAGAAGGTGACCTTGAGCCAATAGGTTGGAGATCCATCAGTTCAATCGATGAGGAGCACTATCGGAGACAGGAGCTCCAAACACGTAGGGGCATTAACTCCTGCAACCAGAGATCAACCATCACGAATGAGGAGGGCTCCACAGACACGTGGAGATCGGGACCATGAGGAACACCTAGCCAGTGAGGACTCCCTTCCTGGGTAACACCTTTTCTCTTCATTGTCTGTTCATGGAGGGACAGGGATTCTAGCGGGGTGTGTACACAGGTAGTTAGTGAACCCAATTGCTTTTTAGTTGAGACAATAAAGGCTACTTGTCGGCAAGTACAGATTCTCTCTGTGCCTCACTGATCATTTTTACAAGGGGTAGATGCTTGTAACACTGACAAATCTGTTGTTACTGTTTGAGGAAATAACAAGCAGCGTAAAGGAGAATTGGGGAATGTTGTGTACTTGCATTTTCAGAAGATTTGACATGGTACTACACACGAGGTTGCTTAACAAATTAAGAGCCTATGGTATTACAGGAAGGATCCTAGCATGGATGGAGGATTGGCTGATTGGCAGGAGGCAAAGAGTGGGAATAAAGGTAGCTTTTTCTGGTTGGCTGCTGGTGACTAGTGGTGTTCCGCAGGGGTCAGCGTTAGGACCGCTTCTTATGTTATCTGTCAATGATTTGGATGATGGAGCTGATGGCTTTGTGGCCAAGTTTGCAGGTGATACAAAGATAGGTGGAGGGGCAGGTAGTGTTGAGCAGGCAGGAAGGCTGCAAGAGGGCTTAGACAGATTGGGAGAATGGGCAAAGAGGTGGCAGATGGAATAGTGTCAGGGCAAATGCAATGTTAGCATTCATTTCAAGAGGACTGGGATATAAACACAAGGATGTAATACTGATGTTTTATAAGGCACTGGTGAGGCCTCACTTGGAGTATTGTGAGCAGATCTGGGCCCCTTATTTAAGAAAGACTATGCTGATATTGGAGAGGGTTCAGAGGAAGTTCATGAGAATGATTCTGGGAATAAAAAGCATATTGTATGAGCAGTGATTGATGGCTCTGAGACTTTACCCACTGGAATTTAGAAAAATGAGGAAGGATCTCATTGAAGCCTATTGAATGTAGATAGAGTGGATGTGGAAAATAGATTTCCTATAGTGGGGGAGTCTAGGGCCAGAGAGTGCAACCTCAGAGTAGAGGGCCATCCAGTTAGAATGGAGATGAGGAGGAATTTCTTTAGCCAGAGGGTGGTGAATCTGTGGAATTTGTTGCCACAGACAGCTGTGGAGGACAAGTCATCGGGTATATTTAGGGCGGAGTTTGATGGGTTCAGAGTAAATTTATTATCAGAGTACAGACATTTTACCATGATCAACCCTGAGATTCATTTTCTTTCAGGCATACTCAATAAATCCATACTAGAATAATAACCATAATATAATCAATGAAAGACTGCACCAACCTGGGTGTTTAATCAGTGTGCAGAAGAGAAGAAACTGTGCAAATAGAAAAAGAAATTAATAATAATAATTAAATAAGTTATTGATAGTCAGGGTGTGAAAGGGGAGAAGGCAGGAGAATGGGTTTGAAAGGGATATGGATTAGCCATGATGAAACAGCAGAGTAGATTGGATGGGCTGAATAGCCTTGTTCTGCTCCTACAACTTACGGTCAACGTTTCGGGCTGAGACCCTTCATCAGGACTGTAAAGGAAAGGGGAAGAAACCAGAATGGGGGAGGGGAAGAAGGACAAGCTAGAAGGTGAAGCCAGGCGGGCGTGTGAGGGGAGGAAGAAATGAAGAAAGAAGCTGGGAGGTGACAGGTAAAGGGCCAGAGAAGAATAAATCTGAGAGGAGAGGAGAGTGGACATGGGACAACGAGGAGGAGGAGGGGCACCAGAGGAGGTAATAGACAGCTGAGAAGAGGTAAGAGGCCAGAGTGTGGAACAGAAGAAGAGGGAAACAGAAGGGGGAAAATTTTACCGGAAGAGGAAATCAGTATTCGTGCCATCAGGTTGGAGGCTACCTAGACAGAATACGAGGTTGCTCCTCCAACCTGAGAGTGGCCTCATTGTGGCAGAAGAGGAGAGACAATTAATAAAGAGGCTTGTCTGGAATCAGTCCTTCCGCCTCATCAGGACAGTTGCCAGTCCTGTTAGCCGCAGGACCCGACCCTTCATGAGCCTGACTCGAGCAGCTGTCCGCGGTACAGCAGCTTCTCTGTTGCAGTTCCTGTAAAAGCAGCAGGCAGACGAGCCAGCACCAAGGAATGATGTAATGGAATCAGTGAGACAGGCAGCTGGAGCCCAAAGCCCTTCAGGCATGAGACGTGGAAAATATCACTGGGAACCGCACACCATTCATCCTGTTTGTCCACAGGGTTGCCAAAGCAGCTTCATTTCGTGATAGGAAACTGCTTCAGCTGCCCAGAGACGCATCAGGCAAAGACACATCAGTTCACAGAATTCTTACTCATCAACCAAAAGGGAGATCACACGTTTGGATCTGCCTCTACTCACTCCCAGCTATCTGTTCGTCAATCTCCAAACCCACTACTTCTCAACAGCATCTAAATCAATTAGTTTCCAACTTGTCGTGTATAATGCTCCCAGATCCCTAGATTAGATCCCAACCCGTAACTCACTCCCAGCTATCTGTTCGTCAATCTCCAAACCCACTACTTCTCAACAGCATCTAAATCAATTAGTTTCCAACTTGTCGTGTATAATGCTCCCAGATCCCTAGATTAGATCCCAACCCGTAACTCACTCCCAGGGATCTGTTCGTCAATCTCCAAACCCACTACTTCTCAACAGCATCTAAATCAATTAGTTTCCAACTTGTCGTGTATAATGCTCCCAGATCCCTAGATTAGATCCCAACCCGTAACTCACTCCCAGGGATCTGTTATTCTGTATACAAACCCCTGGATTAGATGCCAACCCGTAACTCACTCCCAGGGATCTGTTATTCTGTATACAAATCCCTGGATTAGATCCCAGCCCGTAACTCACTCCCAGGGATCTGTTATTCTGTATACAAACCCCTGGATAAGATCCCAACCCGTAACTCACTCCCTGGGATCTGTTATTCTGTATACAAACCCCTGGATTAGATCCCAACCCGTAACTCACTCCCAGGGATCTGTTATTCTGTATACAAATCCCTGGATTAGATCCCAACCCGTAACTCACTCCCAGGGATCTGTTATTCTGTATACAAACCCCTGGATAAGATCCCAGCCTGCAACTCACTCCCAGGGATCTGTTATTCTGTATACAAACCCCTGGATTAGATCCCAACCCGTAACTCACTCCCAGGGATCTGTTATTCTGTATACAAATCCCTGGATTAGATCCCAGCCTGCAACTCACTCCTAGGGATCTGTTATTCTGTATACAAACCCCTGGATAAGATCCCAGCCCGTAACTCACTCCCAGGGATCTGTTATTCTGTATACAAATCCCTGGATTAGATCCCAACCCGTAACTCATTCCCAGGGATCTGTTATTTTGTATACAAACCCCTGGATAAGATCCCAGCCTGCAACTCACTCCTAGGGATCTGTTATTCTGTATACAAACCCCTGGATAAGATCCCAACCTCTGATTCATCCTCTGCCTCCCCCTACACCACCTCTCAATCACCACATTGTTGTGTGAAGGCACATCCTAATGGGCTACCTGCTCAGAAGGCCAACTTGTGATACCAATAACTCCACCAACATTCATCTTCCATCCTCAGTTAGCCTCGAGCAAGGACACCGTTAAGCGTCAAGCGGAGTTTGCAGCTACATATTAGCCCAGCTGGGCAAGAATGAAGGACTTCCCTCACCAAATGATTCAAAAGAACTAAGTGGGTTTTTAAAGCCAACTTACAGATGAAAATTTATATTAAAAAACACAAATGCAGTTACTGGAAAACCCCAAAATGCAATAAAATCTCATCAGGTCAGGCAGCATCTGTCGAAAGAGAAACAGTCAACGTTTCCAGTCTGGGTCTGCTCTGGATTTTCAATGGTTCTGATATTAACTGTTCAAAACAAACAGACTTGTTTAAACTGTGAATTGTAATTGCTGCCAGAAGTGTGATTTGAACCACACACTCAAAATGCTGCAGGAACTCAGCAGGTCAGCCAGCATCAATGGAAATGAATAAACAGTTGATATTTCAGGCCAAGACCCTTCATCGGGACTGGAAAGGAAGGGGGAAAATGCCAGAATGAGAACTTGAAGTTGTGTCTTTGGACCAGAAATCTTGTTGCAAATTGAGTTTTTTTAGAAAAGAACATTAATGTGGGATTATGTAAAGTGGGTGACTGTTGGTCAGTGTGGACTTAGACCCATTTACATAGAACATGAACATTACAACACAGTACAGGCTCTTCGGCCCACAATGTTATACTGGCCCTTTAACCTAGTCCAAGATCAATCTAACCCTCCCCTCCTATCCCTTCATTAATGTCCACAAGAAAGAGTATCTCAAGATACGTGGTGACATATACGTACTATGACAGGGATGGCCAACCTATGGCGCACTGGATGATTAGAGGTGGCGCATGGCACCTAGTGATAATAATAAAAAAGTAAGCCTACACATGCAAAAAGTATTAACCAAAAACCGATTTGTAGAAAAAAAATCTGTAACAGGAATTCTGTAGCTTAGAGAAGCTAGAGACAGGTTTTACTGAGAACAAATCTAAAACTGAGCAATTTTTTTTAGTGATTTTATTATTTTGTGCACACCTTCTGGCGAATGTTATCTTCTTGCACATTAATCTGTTTTCAATTTTTAAAAAATGTTCAATGAGGCAAACCAGGAAAGAAGGACTTTTGTTCTGCAGTCGTTCCATAACTGTTCAATACACGTTTGATCCTGAGGCACCAGGCGTCTGCACCAGCGGTACGTCGCAGGTTTTTGCCAGTCAGTTCACAATTGACACTCGTGCACTAATGAGTTGTGCTTTGTGAACATTTTCAGTTTTGTACTTCTTCAAAAATTAATCCTTGTTTTACATTCAGTTACCCATCACAGTGCAAAAGAAAATGAGCAAAAGGAAAAAAAATTCCAATTTATTCACAGTGTGACTGCAGTGTTCATTCTAGTGAACAAGTCCTCTGCATTCCTCATCCCTCAGCAAATCAGCACTGGAAACCCTCTATGTTCCTGTTCATCTCCCTCCAACCCGTCTTGAAATTCACCCTCTTCTCCACCAACATCGCATCATCAGCCTTCATTTTCTCTGCCCCTCTCCCCCAAATCTACCTGTCTCCATCTAGCCATCATTGTTCAATTCCTTCAGTCTACTGGCCCCTGCCTCACCACCCCCACCTTTCCTCTTCATAACGGCTACCACCCTCTCCCCTCTCAGACCTGAAATATCGACAATTCCTTTGTCTTCAGAGGTGCAGCTTGAACCGCTGAGTTCGGCCAGCAGAACGCTTTCTGCTCACTTTCATTCCTCTCCAGGACAACCATTTCACCACATCGTACCCCTAGTACGAGAAAATGGACCTCACAACCTAGATCGGTTCTAAGTAAATGTATTACCAAACTACATAGATGTCACTACATACCACCCTGAGATTCATTTCCTTGTGGGCATTCACAGTAAATACAAAGAAACACAACAGAATCAATGAAAAACCACACACTATGGAAAAACAACTAATGTGCAAAAGACAATAAATTGCAAATACAAAATGAAAAATAGAAAAAATAAATTAATAATAATGAATAAAAAGCAATAAATATCGAGAACCTGAGATAAAGAATCCTTGAAGGCGAGTCCATAGGTTGTTGGAACAGTTCAGTGTTAGGGTGATTGATCCAAGGGCCTGGTGGCTGAGGGGTAATGACTGTCCCTGGACCTGCTGGTGTGGGTCCTGAGGCTCCTGTACCTCGACGGCAGCAGTGAGAAGAGAGCGTGGCCTCCTTTCGACTGCGGCCATCCACATTACTACTGTCTGCCTGCACTGCACTCTCTTGTTACACGTCAACATTTTTTCTTATTAACCGTAGGCGTCATTTAGGCGCGCAGATGACGTCATTATAACAAATGCGTGGAGATTCTTTCTATTTGATTCGAGAGGTTTCTGGAAAGATTCGTCATTTAAACGGATTCAACAGACCGTGAGCTACCAGCGAAGGGGTGAATTGAGTTGAGTGAGTTGAAGAGTTCACTACAGCAGTGGGTGGTCCCAATATCTCTCCGTGTTGGAAGATTGTGATAATTTGCAGCACACAGTGCGTATTGGATACGTGACTGTCACTTTGTAGGATCCATACTTGGATTCCTGGAGTATTCTGTGGCGACCACTCTTTGTTAACCTATACATGGATCCGGGTGTGTTACGTGGCCACCACTTGTGTTAAGGAATATTCCATGACTGTCACGTTGTTATCCCTGTGTAGAATCCAGTACTTAAGTGACGACCACTCGACTTCCGGAATCTTCTGTGATTGTCACCTTGTGTCATCGTAACGTGGATTTTACGAACCCTTCTTCAGACACCTGTACGTGTTCCCGTGGATCTCAGAACCTTCTGGATTGCCATCTAGGACTCTGTTTAAATTGTCTATATTTTGGGTTGAGTAAGACTTGGGAAGAACTGTTTCCAGACCTCCACAGTTTGTGAGCTAAGATGCATTGCACTGTTAATTTTGGTTAGGGGAGTAATTGTTTAAATTGACTATTAAATTGAAAATATAGTTGTTTAACATTAAAAATCTGTGCCACGTAACACTTTCACCTATCACCGCCCAGCTTGTCCTCCTTCCCCTCTCTCCAACACCTTATTCTGGCACCTTCACCCTTTCTTCCCAGTCCTGACGAAGGGTCTCGGCCTGAAACGTCGACTGTTTATTCATTTCCATAGATGCAGCCTGACCTGCTGAGATCCTCCAGTATATTGTGTCTGTTTCTAAATGAAACACAGCCTTGCTGTGGAGCAGACCCAAACGCACCCAGGTACCATCACAATGTCACTGACGTGCTTATCACTTATCCATGCCTAACTCTCTCCCAGTACCCTCTCGTGCACCACAGCTCTCCATTAAGAAACAAATACAGTACTGGAAGCTAAGATTTATCAGGAGGTAATAATTTGGGCCCTCAGAGGTCGCTTTGCTGTTCAATATGATGATGAACGATATCCATATAATACCATCTTCACCTTCCAATCTACTCAGAAAAACCTCTCGACACAGTTTAAAACTGTGAAGTACACACATTCAAATCTCACGTTATCAATCTCTTTCCCAATTTTGTAGTCTCCAGACACATCCCACACTGTCCACCCCTCCAGATATCAACATCCCCCATTTGCCTCTCCAAACACATCCCACACCATCTATCTCTCCAGACGCATCACACACCGTCCATCCCTCCAGACGCATCCCACACCATCCATCCCTCCTCCAGACGCATCCCACACCATCCATCCCTCCTCCAGACGCATCCCACACCATCCATCCCTTCAGATATCAACATCCCCACCATCCATCCCTCCAGACTCATCCCACACCATCCATCCCTCCAGACCCATATCACACCATCCATCCCTCCAGACACATCCCACACCATCCATCCCTCCAGACGCATCACATACCATCCATCCCTCCAGACTCATCCCACACCATCCATCCCTCCTCCAGACACATCCCACACCATCCATCCCTCCAGACACATCCCACACCATCCATCCCTCCAGACACATCCCACACCATCCATCCCTCCTCCAGACACATCCCACACCATCCATCCCTCCAGACGCATCCCACAACATCCATCCCTCCAGACGCATCCCACAACATCCCTCCTTCAGACACATCCCACAACATCCATCCCTCCAGACTCATCCCACACCATCCATCCCTCCTCCAGACACATCTCACACCATCCATCCCTCCTCCAGACACATCTCACACCATCCATCCCTCCAGACGCATCCCACACCATCCATCCCTCCAGACGCATCCCACACCATCCATCCCTCCAGACGCATCCCACACCATCCATCCCTCCAGACACATCCCACACCATCCATCCCTCCTCCAGACGCATCCCACACCATCCATCCCTCCAGACGCATCCCACAACATCCATCCCTCCAGACGCATCCCACAACATCCCTCCTCCAGACGCATCCCACAACATCCATCCCTCCAGACTCATCCCACACCATCCATCCCTCCAAATATCAACATCCCCACCAACCATCCCTCCAGACGCATCCCACATCCATCCCTCCAGACACATCCCACACCATCCATCCCTCCAGACGCATCCCACAACATCCATCCCTCCAGACGCATCCCACACCATCCATCCCTCCAGACACATCCCACACCATCCATCCCTCCTCCAGACGCATCCCACACCATCCATCCCTCCTCCAGACGCATCCCACACCATCCATCCCTCCAGACGCATCCCACACCATTCATCCCTCCAGACACATCCCACACCATCCATCCCTCCAGATATCAACATCCGCACCATCCATCCCTCCTCCAGACACATCCCACACCATCCATCCCTCCTCCAGACGCATCCCACACCATCCATCCCTCCAGACGCATCCCACACCATCCATCCCTCCAGATATCAACATCCGCACCATCCATCCCTCCAGACACATCCCACACCATCCATCCCTCCTCCAGACGCATCCCACACCATCCATCCCTCCTCCAGACGCATCCCACACCATCCATCCCTCCAGATATCAACATCCGCACCATCCATCCCTCCAGACACATCCCACACCATCCATCCCTCCTCCAGACGCATCCCACACCATCCATCCCTTCAGATATCAACATCCCACACCACCCACCCCTCCAGACACATCCCACACCATCCATCCCTCCAGACACATCCCACACCATCCATCCCTCCAGACACATCCCACACCATCCATCCCTCCAGACGCATCCCACACCATCCATCCCTCCTCCAGACGCATCCCACACCATCCATCCCTCCAGACGCATCCCACACCATCCATCCCTCCAGACACATCCCACACCATCCATCCCTCCAGATATCAACATCCGCACCATCCATCCCTCCAGACACATCCCACACCATCCATCCCTCCTCCAGACGCATCCCACACCATCCATCCCTCCAGACACATCCCACACCATCCATCCCTCCTCCAGACGCATCCCACACCATCCATCCCTCCTCCAGACGCATCCCACACCATCCATCCCTCCAGACGCATCCCACACCATCCATCCCTCCTCCAGACGCATCCCACACCATCCATCCCTCCAGACGCATCCCACACCATCCATCCCTCCAGACACATCCCACACCATCCATCCCTCCAGATATCAACATCCGCACCATCCATCCCTCCAGACGCATCCCACACCATCCATCCCTCCAGACGCATCCCACACCATCCATCCCTCCAGACACATCCCACACCATCCATCCCTCCTCCAGACGCATCCCACACCATCCATCCCTCCTCCAGACGCATCCCACACCATTCATCCCTCCAGACACATCCCACACCATCCATCCCTCCAGATATCAACATCCGCACCATCCATCCCTCCTCCAGACACATCCCACACCATCCATCCCTCCTCCAGACGCATCCCACACCATCCATCCCTCCAGACGCATCCCACACCATCCATCCCTCCAGATATCAACATCCGCACCATCCATCCCTCCAGACACATCCCACACCATCCATCCCTCCTCCAGACGCATCCCACACCATCCATCCCTTCAGATATCAACATCCCACACCACCCACCCCTCCAGACACATCCCACACCATCCATCCCTCCAGACACATCCCACACCATCCATCCCTCCAGATACATCCCACACCATCCATCCCTCCAGACACATCCCACACCATCCATCCCTCCAGACGCATCCCACAACATCCATCCCTCCAGACTCATCCCACACCATCCATCCCTCCAAATATCAACATCCCCACCATCCATCCCTCCAGACGCATCCCACACCATCCATCCCTCCAGACGCATCCCACACCATCCATCCCTCCTCCAGACGCATCCCACACCATTCATCCCTCCTCCAGACGCATCCCACACCATCCATCCCTCCAGACTCATCCCACACCATCCATCCCTCCAGACACATCCCACACCATCCATCCCTCCAGACGCATCACACACCATCCATCCCTCCAGACTCATCCCACACCATCCATCCCTCCTCCAGACACATCCCACACCAACCATCCCTCCAGACACATCCCACACCATCCATCCCTCCAGACACATCCCACACCATCCATCCCTCCTCCAGACACATCCCACACCATCCATCCCTCCAGATGCATCCCACAACATCCCTCCTCCAGACACATCCCACACCATCCATCCCTCCAGATATCAACATCCGCACCATCCATCCCTCCAGACACATCCCACACCATCCATCCCTCCTCCAGACGCATCCCACACCATCCATCCCTTCAGATATCAACATCCCACACCACCCACCCCTCCGGACACATCCCACACCATCCATCCCTCCAGACACATCCCACACCATCCATTTCTCCAGATACATCCCACACCATCCATCCCTCCAGACACATCCCACACAATCCATCCCTCCAGACACATCCCACACCATCCATCCCTCCAGACACATCCCACACCATCCATCCCTCCAGACACATCCCACACCATCCATCCTTCCTCCAGACGCATCCCACACCATCCATCCCTTCAGATATCAACATCCCACACCACCCACCCCTCCGGACACATCCCACACCATCCATCCCTCCAGACACATCCCACACCATCCATTTCTCCAGATACATCCCACACCATCCATCCCTCCAGACACATCCCACACAATCCATCCCTCCAGACACATCCCACACCATCCATCCCTCCAGACACATCCCACACCATCCATCCCTCCAGACACATCCCACACCATCCATCCCTCCAGACACATCCCACACCATCCATCCCTCCAGACACATCCCACACCATCCATCCCTCCAGACGCATCCCACAACATCCATCCCTCCAGACTCATCCCACACCATCCATCCCTCCAGATGCATCCCACACCATCCATTCCTCCAGTCACATCCCACACCATCCATCCCTCCTCCAGACACATCCCACACCATCCATCCCTCCAGACGCATCCCACACCATCCATCCCTCCAGACACATCCCACACCATCCATCCCTCCTCCAGACACATCCCACAACATCCATCCCTCCAGACACATCCCACACCATCCATCCCTTTAGATATCAACATCCCCACCATCCATCCCTCCAGACACATCCCACACCATCCATCCATCCGGACGCATCCCACACCATCCATCCATCCGGACGCATCCCACACCATCCATCCCTCCAGACGCATCCCTCCAGACGCATCCCACACCATCCATCCCTCCAGACACATCCCACACCATCCATCCCTCCTCCAGACTCATCCCACACCATCCATCCCTCCTCCAGACACATCCCACACCATCCATCCCTCCTCCAGACTCATCCCACACCATCCATCCCTCCTCCAGACGCATCCCACACCATCCATCCATCCAGACGCATCCCACACCATCCATCCCTCCAGACACATCCCACACCATCCATCCCTCCAGATATCAACATCCGCACCATCCATCCCTCCAGACACATCCCACACCATCCATCCCTCCAGACACATCCCACACCATCCATCCCTCCTCCAGACGCATCCCACACCATCCATCCCTTCAGATATCAACATCCCCACCATCCATCCCTCCAGACACATCCCACAACATCCATCCCTCCAGACACATCCCACACCATCCATCCCTTCAGATATCAACATCCCCACCATCCATCCCTCCAGACGCATCCCACACCATCCATCCCTCCAGACACATCCCACACCATCCATCCCTCCTCCAGACACATCCCACACCATCCATCTATCCAGACACATCCCACAACATCCATCCCTCCAGACGCATCCCACACCATCCATCCCTCCAGACGCATCCCACACCATCCATCCCTCCAGACGCATCCCACAACATCCATCCCTCCAGACGCATCCCACAACATCCATCCCTCCAGACGCATCCCACAACATCCATCCCTCCAGACGCATCCCACACCATCCATCCCTCCAGACGCATCCCACAACATCCATCCCTCCAGACGCATCCCACAACATCCATCCCTCCAAATATCAACATCCCCACCATCCATCCCTCCAGACGCATCCCACATCCAGCCCCCAAACACATCCCACACCATCCATCCCTCCAGACGCATCCCACAACATCCATCCCTCCAGACGCATCCCACACCATCCATCCCTTCAGATATCAACATCCCCACCATCCATCCCTCCAGACGCATCCCACATCCATCCCTCCAGACACATCCCACACCATCCATCCCTCCAGACACATCCCACACCATCCATCCCTCCAGATATCAACATCCCCACCATCCATCCCTCCAGACACATCCCACACCATCCATCCCTCCTCCAGACGCATCCCACACCATCCATCCCTTCAGATATCAACATCCCACACCACCCACCCCTCCGGACACATCCCACACCATCCATCCCTCCAGACACATCCCACACCATCCATCCCTCCAGATACATCCCACACCATCCATCCCTCCAGACACATCCCACACCATCCATCCCTCCAGACACATCCCACACCATCCATCCCTCCAGACGCATCCCACAACATCCATCCCTCCAGACTCATCCCACACCATCCATCCCTCCAGACGCATCCCACAACATCCATCCCTCCAGACACATCCCACACCATCCATCCCTCCTCCAGACGCATCCCACACCATCCATCCCTCCAGACGCATCCCACACCATCCATCCCTCCAGACACATCCCACACCATCCATCCCTCCTCCAGACACATCCCACAACATCCATCCCTCCAGACACATCCCACACCATCCATCCCTTCAGATATCAACATCCCCACCATCCATCCCTCCAGACACATCCCACACCATCCATCCCTCCAGACGCATCCCACACCATCCATCCCTTCAGATATCAACATCCCCACCATCCATCCCTCCAGACACATCCCACACCATCCATCCATCCGGACGCATCCCACACCATCCATCCATCCGGACGCATCCCACACCATCCATCCATCCGGACGCATCCCACACCATCCATCCATCCGGACGCATCCCACACCATCCATCCCTCCAGACGCATCCCTCCAGACGCATCCCACACCATCCATCCCTCCAGACACATCCCACACCATCCATCCCTCCTCCCGACTCATCCCACACCATCCATCCCTCCTCCAGACGCATCCCACACCATCCATCCATCCAGACGCATCCCACACCATCCATCCATCCAGACGCATCCCACACCAACCATCCCACCAGACACACCCCACACCATCCATCCCTCCAGACACACCCCACACCATCCATCCATCCAGACGCATCCCACACCAACCATCCCTCCAGACACATCCCACACCATCCATCCCTCCAGATATCAACATCCGCACCATCCATCCCTCCAGACACATCCCACACCATCCATCCCTCCTCCAGACACATCCCACACCATCCATCCCTCCAGACACATCCCACACCATCCATCCCTTCAGATATCAACATCCCCACCATCCATCCCTCCAGACGCATCCCACACCATCCATCCCTCCAGACACATCCCACACCATCCATCCCTCCTCCAGACACATCCCACACCATCCATCTATCCAGACACATCCCACAACATCCATCCCTCCAGACGCATCCCACACCATCCATCCCTCCAGACGCATCCCACAACATCCATCCCTCCAGACGCATCCCACACCAACCATCCCACCAGACACACCCCACACCATCCATCCCTCCAGACACACCCCACACCATCCATCCATCCAGACGCATCCCACACCAACCATCCCTCCAGACACATCCCACACCATCCATCCCTCCAGATATCAACATCCGCACCATCCATCCCTCCAGACACATCCCACAACATCCATCCCTCCAGACACATCCCACACCATCCATCCCTCCTCCAGACACATCCCACACCATCCATCCCTCCAGACACATCCCACACCATCCATCCCTCCTCCAGACACATCCCACACCATCCATCTATCCAGACACATCCCACAACATCCATCCCTCCAGACGCATCCCACACCATCCATCCCTCCAGACGCATCCCACAACATCCATCCCTCCAGACGCATCCCACACCATCCATCCCTCCAGACGCATCCCACACCATCCATCCCTCCAGACGCATCCCACAACATCCATCCCTCCAGACGCATCCCACAACATCCATCCCTCCAAATATCAACATCCCCACCATCCATCCCTCCAGACGCATCCCACATCCAACCCCCAAACACATCCCACACCATCCATCCCTCCAGACGCATCCCACAACATCCATCCCTCCAGACGCATCCCACACCATCCATCCCTTCAGATATCAACATCCCCACCATCCATCCCTCCAGACGCATCCCACATCCATCCCTCCAGACGCATCCCACATCCATCCCTCCAGACACATCCCACACCATCCATCCCTCCAGACGCATCCCACAACATCCATCCCTCCAGACACATCCCACACCATCCATCCCTCCAGACGCATCCCCCACCATCCATCCCTCCAGACGCATCCCACACCATCCATCCATCCGGACACATCCCACACCATCCATCCATCCGGACGCATCCCACACCATCCATCCCTCCGGACGCATCCCACACCATCCATCCCTCCAGACGCATCCCACACCATCCATCCCTCCAGACACATCCCACACCATCCATCCCTCCTCCAGACGCATCCCACACCATCCATCCCTCCTCCAGACGCATCCCACACCATCCATCCCTCCAGACGCATCCCACACCATCCATCCCTCCAGACACATCCCACACCATCCATCCCTCCAGACACATCCCACACCATCCATCCCTCCAGATATCAACATCCCCACCATCCATCCCTCCAGACGCATCCCACACCATCCATCCCTCCAGACACATCCCACACCATCCATCCCTCCAGATATCAACATCCGCACCATCCATCCCTCCAGACACATCCCACACCATCCATCCCTCCAGACACATCCCACACCATCCATCCCTCCTCCAGACGCATCCCACACCATCCATCCCTTCAGATATCAACATCCCACACCATCCATCCCTCCAGATACATCCCACACCATCCATCCCTCCAGACACATCCCACACCATCCATCCCTCCAGACGCATCCCACAACATCCATCCCTCCAGACTCATCCCACAACATCCATCCCTCCAGACTCATCCCACACCATCCATCCCTCCAGACGCATCCCACACCATCCATCCCTCCAGACACATCCCACACCATCCATCCCTCCTCCAGACACATCCCACACCATCCATCCCTCCAGACGCATCCCACACCATCCATCCCTCCAGACACATCCCACACCATCCATCCCTCCTCCAGACACATCCCACACCATCCATCTATCCAGACACATCCCACAACATCCATCCATCCGGACGCATCCCACACCATCCATCCATCCGGACGCATCCCACACCATCCATCCCTCCGGACGCATCCCACACCATCCATCCCTCCAGACACATCCCACACCATCCATCCCTCCTCCAGACTCATCCCACACCATCCATCCCTCCTCCAGACGCATCCCACACCATCCATCCATCCAGACGCATCCCACACCATCCATCCCTCCAGACACATCCCACACCATCCATCCCTCCAGATATCAACATCCGCACCATCCATCCCTCCAGACACATCCCACACCATCCTTCCCTCCTCCAGACGCATCCCACACCATCCATCCCTTCAGATATCAACATCCCCACCATCCATCCCTCCAGACACATCCCACAACATCCATCCCTCCAGACGCATCCCACACCATCCATCCCTCCAGACGCATCACACACCATCCATCCCTTCAGATATCAACATCCCCACCATCCATCCCTCCAGACGCATCCCACACCATCCATCCCTTCAGATATCAACATCCCCACCATCCATCCCTCCAGACGCATCCCACACCATCCATCCCTCCAGACGCATCCCACACCATCCACCCCTCCAGACGCATCCCACACCATCCATTCCTCCAGATATCAACACCCCCCATCTGCCTCTCTAGACACACTCCACACTGTCCACTACCATATGAAAGGTCGTATTTACAGAAAAATAAAGAATATATTAGTTTCTACAAAAAATAAACAAACAACCAATGTGCAAAAGAAAACAAAATATTTTTAATTAAGTAATTCTAAGAAGCCATTGTGAGTCATCATTTGTGCTTTGTGTAACTGCAACATAACATCCCAATTTCTACACCCAATGCCATGCTTTATGAAGGTCAGCATGCCAGAAGTCTGCTTCACCACTCCATCTATCCAGAACTCTGGGATTTACGGTAGTTAAAGTGTTTCCATGTGAGCAGTATCACAGTGGAAGGTTAAAGACCCAGAGGTTTCAAGGTCAGTTAATATTTATTTTGTTTGGAGCTACAGTGTGGAACAGGCCCTTCCGGCCCACCGAGCCACATGCCCAGAAACCTCACTTTCCGTTCAAAGTTCAATTCAATATCAGAGAATGTCTAAAATATACAAGCTGAAATACTTACTCTTTGAAACCCAACACCAGCATAATCTCAGGACAAGTTACAATGACCAGATAATCTACCAACCAGTGTGTCTTTGGTCTGTGGAAAGGAACTGGAGCACCCAGAGGAAGCACACGAGGTGACAGGAAGAACGTCCAAACTCCTCACAGAGTGCCAGTACTGAACTCCAAACTCCTCACAGAGTGCCAGTATTGAACTCCAAACTCCTCACAGAGTGCCAGTACTGAACTCCAAACTCCTCACAGAGTGCCAGTACTGAACTCCAAACTCCTCACAGAGTGCCAGTACTGAACTCCAAACTCCTCACAGAGTGCCAGTACTGAACGTCCAAACTCCTCACAGAGTGCCAGTACTGAACTCCAAACTCCTCAGAGTGCCAGTATTGAACTCCAAACTCCTCACAGAGTGCCAGTACTGAACTCCAAACTCCTCACAGAGTGCCAGAACTGAACTCCAAACTCCTCACAGAGTGCCAGTACAGAACTCCAAACTCCTCAGAGTGCCAGTACTGAACTCCAAACTCCTCACAGAGTGCCAGTACTGAACTCCAAACTCCTCACAGAGTGCCAGTACTGAACTCCAAACTCCTCACAGAGTGCCAGTACTGAACTCCAAACTCCTCACAGAGTGCCAGTATTGAACTCCAAACTCCTCACAGAGTGCCAGTACTGAACTCCAAACTCCTCACAGAGTGCCAGTACTGAACTCCAAACTCCTCAGAGTGCCAGTATTGAACTCCAAACTCCTCAGAGTGCCAGTACTGAACTCCAAACTCCTCACAGAGTGCCAGTACTGAACTCCAAACTCCTCACAGAGTGCCAGTACTGAACTCCAAACTCCTCACAGTGCCAGTACTGAACTCCAAACTCCTCACAGAGTGCCAGTACTGAACTCCAAACTCCTCACAGAGTGCCAGTATTGAACTCCAAACTCCTCACAGAGTGCCAGTATTGAACTCCAAACTCCTCACAGAGTGCCAGTACTGAACTCCAAACTCCTCACAGAGTGCCAGTACTGAACTCCAAACTCCTCACAGAGTGCCAGTATTGAACTCCAAACTCCTCACAGAGTGCCAGTACTGAACGTCCAAACTCCTCACAGAGTGCCAGTACTGAACTCCAAACTCCTCAGAGTGCCAGTATTGAACTCCAAACTCCTCACAGAGTGCCAGTACTGAACTCCAAACTCCTCACAGAGTGCCAGAACTGAACTCCAAACTCCTCACAGAGTGCCAGTACAGAACTCCAAACTCCTCAGAGTGCCAGTACTGAACTCCAAACTCCTCACAGAGTGCCAGTATTGAACTCCAAACTCCTCACAGAGTGCCAGTACTGAACTCCAAACTCCTCACAGAGTGCCAGTACTGAACTCCAAACTCCTCACAGAGTGCCAGTACTGAACTCCAAACTCCTCACAGAGTGCCAGTATTGAACTCCAAACTCCTCACAGAGTGCCAGTACTGAACTCCAAACTCCTCACAGAGTGCCAGTACTGAACTCCAAACTCCTCAGAGTGCCAGTATTGAACTCCAAACTCCTCAGAGTGCCAGTACTGAACTCCAAACTCCTCACAGAGTGCCAGTACTGAACTCCAAACTCCTCACAGAGTGCCAGTACTGAACTCCAAACTCCTCACAGTGCCAGTACTGAACTCCAAACTCCTCACAGAGTGCCAGTACTGAACTCCAAACTCCTCACAGAGTGCCAGTATTGAACTCCAAACTCCTCACAGAGTGCCAGTATTGAACTCCAAACTCCTCACAGAGTGCCAGTATTGAACTCCAAACTCCTCACAGAGTGCCAGTACTGAACTCCAAACTCCTCACAGAGTGCCAGTACTGAACTCCAAACTCCTCACAGAGTGCCAGTATTGAACTCCAAACTCCTCACAGTGCCAGTATTGAACTCCAAACTCCTCACAGAGTGCCAGTACTGAACTCCAAACTCCTCACAGAGTGCCAGTACTGAACTCCAAACTCCTCACAGAGTGCCAGTACTGAACTCCAAACTCCTCACAGAGTGCCAGTACTGAACTCCAAACTCCTCACAGAGTGCCAGTACTGAACTCCAAACTCCTCACAGAGTGCCAGTACTGAACGTCCAAACTCCTCACAGAGTGCCAGTACTGAACTCCAAACTCCTCACAGAGTGTCAGTACTGAACTCCAAACTCCTCACAGAGTGCCAGTACTGAACTCCAAACTCCTCACAGAGTGCCAGTACTGAACTCCAAACTCCTCACAGAGTGCCAGTATTGAACTCCAAACTCCTCACAGAGTGCCAGTATTGAACTCCAAACTCCTCACAGAGTGCCAGTACTGAACTCCAAACTCCTCACAGAGTGCCAGTACTGAACTCCAAACTCCTCACAGAGTGCCAGTACTGAACTCCAAACTCCTCACAGAGTGCCAGTATCAAACTCCAAACTCCTCACAGAGTGCCAGTATCAAACTCCAAACTCCTCACAGAGTGCCAGTATCAAACTCCAAACTCCTCACAGAGTGCCAGTACTGAACTCCAAACTCATCACAGAGTGCCAGTACTGAACTCCAAACTCCTCACAGAGTGCCAGTACTGAACTCCAAACTCCTCACAGAGTGCCAGTATCAAACTCCAAACTCCTCACAGAGTGCCAGTACTGAACTCCAAACTCCTCACAGAGTGCCAGTACTGAACTCCAAACTCCTCACAGAGTGCCAGTACTGAACTCCAAACTCCTCAGAGTGCCAGTACTGAACTCCAAACTCCCCAGAGTGCCAGTATCAAACTCCAAACTCCTCACAGAGTGCCAGTATCAAACTCCAAACTCCTCACAGAGTGCCAGTATCAAACTCCAAACTCCTCACAGAGTGCCAGTATCAAACTCCAAACTCCTCACAGAGTGCCAGTATCAAACTCCAAACTCCTCACAGAGTGCCAGTATCAAACTCCAAACTCCTCACAGAGTGCCAGTATTAAACTCCAAACTCCTCACAGAGTGCCAGTATTAAACTCCAAACTCCTCACAGAGTGCCAGTACTGAACTCCAAACTCCTCACAGAGAGCCAGTATCAAACTCCAAACTCCTCACAGAGTGCCAGTATCAAACTCCAAACTCCTCACAGAGTGCCAGTATTAAACTCCAAACTCCTCACAGAGTGCCAGTATTAAACTCCAAACTCCTCACAGAGTGCCAGTACTGAACTCCAAACTCCTCACAGAGTGCCAGTACTGAACTTCAAACTCCTCACAGAGTGCCAGTATCGAACTCCAAGCTCCTCACAGAGTGCCAGTATCAAACTCCAAACTCCTCACAGAGTGCCAGTATTGAACTCCAAACTCCTCACAGAGTGCCAGTATTGAACTCCAAACTCCGCACAGAGTGCCAGTATTGAACTCCAAACTCCTCACAGAGTGCCAGTACTGAACTCCAAACTCCTCACAGAGTGCCAGTATTGAACTCCAAACTCCTCACAGAATGCCAGTATTGAACTCCAAACTCCTCACAGAGTGCCAGTATTGAACTCCAAACTCCGCACAGAGTGCCAGTATTGAACTCCAAACTCCTCACAGAGTGCCAGTACTGAACTCCAAACTCCTCACAGAGTGCCAGTACCGATCTCCAAACTCCTCACAGAGTGCCAGTATCAAACTGCAAACTCCTCACAGAGTGCCAGTACTGAACTCCAAACTCCTCACAGAGTGCCAGTACTGAACTCCAAACTCCTCACAGAGTGCCAGTACTGAACTCCACACTCCTCACAGAGTGCCAGTACTGAACTCCACACTCCTCACAGAGTGCCAGTACTGAACTCCAAACTCCTCACAGAGTGCCAGTACTGAACTCCAAACTCCTCACAGAGTGCCAGTACTGAACTCCAAACTCCTCACAGAGTGCCAGTATCAAACTCCAAACTCCTCACAGAGTGCCAGTATTAAACTCCAAACTCCTCACAGAGTGCCAGTACTGAACTCCAAACTCCTCAGAGTGCCAGTACTGAACTCCAAACTCCTCACAGAGTGCCAGTACTGAACTCCAAACTCCTCACAGAGTGCCAGTACTGAACTCCAAACTCCTCACAGAGTGCCAGTACTGAACTCCAAACTCCTCAGAGAGTGCCAGTATTGAACTCCAAACTCCTCACAGAGTGCCAGTATTGAACTCCAAACTCCTCACAGAGTGCCAGTATTGAACTCCAAACTCCGCACAGAGTGCCAGTACTGAACTCCAAACTCCTCACAGAGTGCCAGTACCGAACTCCAAACTCCTCACAGATTGCCAGTATCAAACTGCAAACTCCTCACAGAGTGCCAGTATCAAACTCCAAACTCCTCACAGAGTGCCAGTACTGAACTCCAAACTCCTCACAGAGTGCCAGTATTAAACTCCAAACTCCTCACAGAGTGCCAGTACTGAACTCCAAACTCCTCACAGAGTGCCAGTACTGAACTCCAAACCCCTCACAGAGTGCCAGTACTGAACTCCAAACTCCTCACAGAGTGCCAGTACTGAACTCCAAACTCCTCACAGAGTGCCAGTACTGAACTCCAAACTCCTCAGAGTGCCAGTACTGAACTCCAAACTCCTCAGAGTGCCAGTACTGAACTCCAAACTCCTCAGAGTGCCAGTATCAAACTCCAAACTCATCACAGAGTGCCAGTATCAAACTCCAAACTCATCACAGAGTGCCAGTATCAAACTCCAAACTCCTCACAGAGTGCCAGTACTGAACTCCAAACTCCTCACAGAGTGCCAGTACTGAACTCCAAACTCCTCACAGAGTGCCAGTACTGAACTCCAAACTCCTCACAGAGTGCCAATACTGAACTCCAAACTCCTCAGAGAGTGCCAGTACTGAACTCCAAACTCCTCACAGAGTGCCAGTACTGAACGTCCAAACTCCTCACAGAGTGCCAGTACTGAACTCCAAGCTCCTCACAGAGTGCCAGTATTGAACTCCAAACTCCTCACAGAGTGCCAGTACTGAACTCCAAACTCCTCACAGAGTGCCAGTATTGAACTCCAAACTCCGCACAGAGTGCCAGTATTGAACTCCAAACTCCTCACAGAGTGCCAGTACTGAACTCCAAACTCCTCACAGAGTGCCAGTATTGAACTCCAAACTCCTCACAGAGTGCCAGTATTGAACTCCAAACTCCGCACAGAGTGCCAGTACTGAACTCCAAACTCCTCACAGAGTGCCAGTACCGAACTCCAAACTCCTCACAGATTGCCAGTATCAAACTGCAAACTCCTCACAGAGTGCCAGTATCAAACTCCAAACTCCTCACAGAGTGCCAGTACTGAACTCCAAACTCCTCACAGAGTGCCAGTATTAAACTCCAAACTCCTCACAGAGTGCCAGTACTGAACTCCAAACTCCTCACAGAGTGCCAGTACTGAACTCCAAACTCCTCACAGAGTGCCAGTACTGAACTCCAAACTCCTCACAGAGTGCCAGTACTGAACTCCAAACTCCTCACAGAGTGCCAGTACTGAACTCCAAACTCCTCAGAGTGCCAGTACTGAACTCCAAACTCCTCAGAGTGCCAGTACTGAACTCCAAACTCCTCAGAGTGCCAGTATCAAACTCCAAACTCATCACAGAGTGCCAGTATCAAACTCCAAACTCATCACAGAGTGCCAGTATCAAACTCCAAACTCCTCACAGAGTGCCAGTACTGAACTCCAAACTCCTCACAGAGTGCCAGTACTGAACTCCAAACTCCTCACAGAGTGCCAATACTGAACTCCAAACTCCTCAGAGAGTGCCAGTACTGAACTCCAAACTCCTCACAGAGTGCCAGTACTGAACGTCCAAACTCCTCACAGAGTGCCAGTACTGAACTCCAAGCTCCTCACAGAGTGCCAGTATTGAACTCCAAACTCCTCACAGAGTGCCAGTACTGAACTCCAAACTCCTCACAGAGTGCCAGTATTGAACTCCAAACTCCGCACAGAGTGCCAGTATTGAACTCCAAACTCCTCACAGAGTGCCAGTACTGAACTCCAAACTCCTCACAGAGTGCCAGTATTGAACTCCAAACTCCTCACAGAGTGCCAGTATTGAACTCCAAACTCCTCACAGAGTGCCAGTATTGAACTCCAAACTCCGCACAGAGTGCCAGTATTGAACTCCAAACTCCTCACAGAGTGCCAGTACTGAACTCCAAACTCCTCACAGAGTGCCAGTACCGATCTCCAAACTCCTCACAGAGTGCCAGTATCAAACTGCAAACTCCTCACAGAGTGCCAGTACTGAACTCCAAACTCCTCACAGAGTGCCAGTACTGAACTCCAAACTCCTCACAGAGTGCCAGTACTGAACTCCACACTCCTCACAGAGTGCCAGTACTGAACTCCACACTCCTCACAGAGTGCCAGTACTGAACTCCAAACTCCTCACAGAGTGCCAGTACTGAACTCCAAACTCCTCACAGAGTGCCAGTACTGAACTCCAAACTCCTCACAGAGTGCCAGTATTGAACTCCAAACTCCTCAGAGTGCCAGTATTGAACTCCAAACTCCTCACAGAGTGCCAGTACTGAACTCCAAACTCCTCACAGAGTGCCAGTACTGAACTCCAAACTCCTCACAGAGTGCCAGTATCAAACTCCAAACTCCTCACAGAGTGCCAGCATTAAACTCCAAACTCCTCACAGAGTGCCAGTACTGAACTCCAAACTCCTCAGAGTGCCAGTACTGAACTCCAAACTCCTCACAGAGTGCCAGTACTGAACTCCAAACTCCTCACAGAGTGCCAGTACTGAACTCCAAACTCCTCACAGAGTGCCAGTACTGAACTCCAAACTCCTCAGAGAGTGCCAGTATTGAACTCCAAACTCCTCACAGAGTGCCAGTATTGAACTCCAAACTCCTCACAGAGTGCCAGTATTGAACTCCAAACTCCGCACAGAGTGCCAGTACTGAACTCCAAACTCCTCACAGAGTGCCAGTACCGAACTCCAAACTCCTCACAGATTGCCAGTATCAAACTGCAAACTCCTCACAGAGTGCCAGTATCAAACTCCAAACTCCTCACAGAGTGCCAGTACTGAACTCCAAACTCCTCACAGAGTGCCAGTACTGAACTCCAAACTCCTCACAGAGTGCCAGTACTGAACTCCAAACTCCTCACAGAGTGCCAGTACTGAACTCCAAACTCCTCACAGAGTGCCAGTACTGAACTCCAAACTCCTCACAGAGTGCCAGTACTGAACTCCAAACTCCTCAGAGTGCCAGTACTGAACTCCAAACTCCTCAGAGTGCCAGTACTGAACTCCAAACTCCTCAGAGTGCCAGTATCAAACTCCAAACTCCTCAGAGTGCCAGTATCAAACTCCAAACTCATCACAGAGTGCCAGTATCAAACTCCAAACTCATCACAGAGTGCCAGTATCAAACTCCAAACTCCTCACAGAGTGCCAGTACTGAACTCCAAACTCCTCACAGAGTGCCAGTACTGAACTCCAAACTCCTCAGAGTGCCAGTACTGAACTCCAAACTCCTCACAGAGTGCCAATACTGAACTCCAAACTCCTCAGAGAGTGCCAGTACTGAACTCCAAACTCCTCACAGAGTGCCAGTACTGAACGTCCAAACTCCTCACAGAGTGCCAGTACTGAACTCCAAACTCCTCAGAGTGCCAGTATTGAACTCCAAACTCCTCACAGAGTGCCAGTACTGAACTCCAAACTCCTCACAGAGTGCCAGAACTGAACTCCAAACTCCTCACAGAGTGCCAGTACAGAACTCCAAACTCCTCAGAGTGCCAGTACTGAACTCCAAACTCCTCACAGAGTGCCAGTATTGAACTCCAAACTCCTCACAGAGTGCCAGTACTGAACTCCAAACTCCTCACAGAGTGCCAGTACTGAACTCCAAACTCCTCAGAGTGCCAGTATTGAACTCCAAACTCCTCAGAGTGCCAGTACTGAACTCCAAACTCCTCACAGAGTGCCAGTACTGAACTCCAAACTCCTCACAGAGTGCCAGTACTGAACTCCAAACTCCTCACAGAGTGCCAGTATCAAACTCCAAACTCCTCACAGAGTGCCAGTATCAAACTCCAAACTCCTCACAGAGTGCCAGTATCAAACTCCAAACTCCTCACAGAGTGCCAGTATCAAACTCCAAACTCCTCACAGAGTGCCAGTATCAAACTCCAAACTCCTCACAGAGTGCCAGTATCAAACTCCAAACTCCTCACAGAGTGCCAGTATTAAACTCCAAACTCCTCACAGAGTGCCAGTATTAAACTCCAAACTCCTCACAGAGTGCCAGTACTGAACTCCAAACTCCTCACAGAGTGCCAGTATCAAACTCCAAACTCCTCACAGAGTGCCAGTATCAAACTCCAAACTCCTCACAGAGTGCCAGTATTAAACTCCAAACTCCTCACAGAGTGCCAGTACTGAACTCCAAACTCCTCACAGAGTGCCAGTACTGAACTCCAAACTCCTCACAGAGTGCCAGTACTGAACTCCAAACTCCTCACAGAGTGCCAGTACCGATCTCCAAACTCCTCACAGAGTGCCAGTATCAAACTGCAAACTCCTCACAGAGTGCCAGTACTGAACTCCAAACTCCTCACAGAGTGCCAGTACTGAACTCCAAACTCCTCACAGAGTGCCAGTACTGAACTCCAAACTCCTCACAGAGTGCCAGTACAGAACTCCAAACTCCTCAGAGTGCCAGTACTGAACTCCAAACTCCTCACAGAGTGCCAGTATTGAACTCCAAACTCCTCACAGAGTGCCAGTACTGAACTCCAAACTCCTCACAGAGTGCCAGTACTGAACTCCAAACTCCTCAGAGTGCCAGTATTGAACTCCAAACTCCTCAGAGTGCCAGTACTGAACTCCAAACTCCTCACAGAGTGCCAGTACTGAACTCCAAACTCCTCACAGAGTGCCAGTACTGAACTCCAAACTCCTCACAGAGTGCCAGTATCAAACTCCAAACTCCTCACAGAGTGCCAGTATCAAACTCCAAACTCCTCACAGAGTGCCAGTATCAAACTCCAAACTCCTCACAGAGTGCCAGTATCAAACTCCAAACTCCTCACAGAGTGCCAGTATCAAACTCCAAACTCCTCACAGAGTGCCAGTATCAAACTCCAAACTCCTCACAGAGTGCCAGTATTAAACTCCAAACTCCTCACAGAGTGCCAGTATTAAACTCCAAACTCCTCACAGAGTGCCAGTATTAAACTCCAAACTCCTCACAGAGTGCCAGTATTAAACTCCAAACTCCTCACAGAGTGCCAGTACTGAACTCCAAACTCCTCACAGAGTGCCAGTATCAAACTCCAAACTCCTCACAGAGTGCCAGTATCAAACTCCAAACTCCTCACAGAGTGCCAGTATTAAACTCCAAACTCCTCACAGAGTGCCAGTACTGAACTCCAAACTCCTCACAGAGTGCCAGTACTGAACTCCAAACTCCTCACAGAGTGCCAGTACTGAACTCCAAACTCCTCACAGAGTGCCAGTACCGATCTCCAAACTCCTCACAGAGTGCCAGTATCAAACTGCAAACTCCTCACAGAGTGCCAGTACTGAACTCCAAACTCCTCACAGAGTGCCAGTACTGAACTCCAAACTCCTCACAGAGTGCCAGTACTGAACTCCACACTCCTCACAGAGTGCCAGTACTGAACTCCACACTCCTCACAGAGTGCCAGTACTGAACTCCAAACTCCTCACAGAGTGCCAGTACTGAACTCCAAACTCCTCACAGAGTGCCAGTACTGAACTCCAAACTCCTCACAGAGTGCCAGTATCAAACTCCAAACTCCTCACAGAGTGCCAGTATTAAACTCCAAACTCCTCAGAGTGCCAGTACTGAACTCCAAACTCCTCACAGAGTGCCAGTACTGAACTCCAAACTCCTCACAGAGTGCCAGTACTGAACTCCAAACTCCTCACAGAGTGCCAGTACTGAACTCCAAACTCCTCAGAGAGTGCCAGTATTGAACTCCAAACTCCTCACAGAGTGCCAGTATTGAACTCCAAACTCCTCACAGAGTGCCAGTATTGAACTCCAAACTCCGCACAGAGTGCCAGTACTGAACTCCAAACTCCTCACAGAGTGCCAGTACCGAACTCCAAACTCCTCACAGAGTGCCAGTACCGAACTCCAAACTCCTCACAGAGTGCCAGTATCAAACTGCAAACTCCTCACAGAGTGCCAGTATCAAACTCCAAACTCCTCACAGAGTGCCAGTACTGAACTCCAAACTCCTCACAGAGTGCCAGTATTAAACTCCAAACTCCTCACAGAGTGCCAGTACTGAACTCCAAACTCCTCACAGAGTGCCAGTACTGAACTCCAAACTCCTCACAGAGTGCCAGTACTGAACTCCAAACTCCGCACAGAGTGCCAGTACTGAACTCCAAACTCCTCACAGAGTGCCAGTACCGAACTCCAAACTCCTCACAGATTGCCAGTATCAAACTGCAAACTCCTCACAGAGTGCCAGTATCAAACTCCAAACTCCTCACAGAGTGCCAGTACTGAACTCCAAACTCCTCACAGAGTGCCAGTATTAAACTCCAAACTCCTCACAGAGTGCCAGTACTGAACTCCAAACTCCTCACAGAGTGCCAGTACTGAACTCCAAACTCCTCACAGAGTGCCAGTACTGAACTCCAAACTCCTCACAGAGTGCCAGTACTGAACTCCAAACTCCTCACAGAGTGCCAGTACTGAACTCCAAACTCCTCAGAGTGCCAGTACTGAACTCCAAACTCCTCAGAGTGCCAGTACTGAACTCCAAACTCCTCAGAGTGCCAGTACTGAACTCCAAACTCCTCAGAGTGCCAGTATCAAACTCCAAACTCATCACAGAGTGCCAGTATCAAACTCCAAACTCATCACAGAGTGCCAGTATCAAACTCCAAACTCCTCACAGAGTGCCAGTACTGAACTCCAAACTCCTCACAGAGTGCCAGTACTGAACTCCAAACTCCTCACAGAGTGCCAATACTGAACTCCAAACTCCTCAGAGAGTGCCAGTACTGAACTCCAAACTCCTCACAGAGTGCCAGTACTGAACGTCCAAACTCCTCACAGAGTGCCAGTACTGAACTCCAAGCTCCTCACAGAGTGCCAGTATTGAACTCCAAACTCCTCACAGAGTGCCAGTACTGAACTCCAAACTCCTCACAGAGTGCCAGTATTGAACTCCAAACTCCGCACAGAGTGCCAGTATTGAACTCCAAACTCCTCACAGAGTGCCAGTACTGAACTCCAAACTCCTCACAGAGTGCCAGTATTGAACTCCAAACTCCTCACAGAGTGCCAGTATTGAACTCCAAACTCCTCACAGAGTGCCAGTATTGAACTCCAAACTCCGCACAGAGTGCCAGTATTGAACTCCAAACTCCTCACAGAGTGCCAGTACTGAACTCCAAACTCCTCACAGAGTGCCAGTACCGATCTCCAAACTCCTCACAGAGTGCCAGTACTGAACTCCACACTCCTCACAGAGTGCCAGTACTGAACTCCAAACTCCTCACAGAGTGCCAGTACTGAACTCCAAACTCCTCACAGAGTGCCAGTACTGAACTCCAAACTCCTCACAGAGTGCCAGTATTGAACTCCAAACTCCTCAGAGTGCCAGTATTGAACTCCAAACTCCTCACAGAGTGCCAGTACTGAACTCCAAACTCCTCACAGAGTGCCAGTACTGAACTCCAAACTCCTCACAGAGTGCCAGTATCAAACTCCAAACTCCTCACAGAGTGCCAGTATTGAACTCCAAACTCCTCACAGAGTGCCAGTACTGAACTCCAAACTCCTCACAGAGTGCCAGTACTGAACTCCAAACTCCTCACAGAGTGCCAGTACTGAACTCCAAACTCCTCACAGAGTGCCAATACTGAACTCCAAACTCCTCAGAGAGTGCCAGTACTGAACTCCAAACTCCTCACAGAGTGCCAGTACTGAACGTCCAAACTCCTCACAGAGTGCCAGTACTGAACTCCAAGCTCCTCACAGAGTGCCAGTATTGAACTCCAAACTCCTCACAGAGTGCCAGTACTGAACTCCAAACTCCTCACAGAGTGCCAGTATTGAACTCCAAACTCCGCACAGAGTGCCAGTATTGAACTCCAAACTCCTCACAGAGTGCCAGTACTGAACTCCAAACTCCTCACAGAGTGCCAGTATTGAACTCCAAACTCCTCACAGAGTGCCAGTATTGAACTCCAAACTCCGCACAGAGTGCCAGTACTGAACTCCAAACTCCTCACAGAGTGCCAGTACCGAACTCCAAACTCCTCACAGATTGCCAGTATCAAACTGCAAACTCCTCACAGAGTGCCAGTATCAAACTCCAAACTCCTCACAGAGTGCCAGTACTGAACTCCAAACTCCTCACAGAGTGCCAGTATTAAACTCCAAACTCCTCACAGAGTGCCAGT
Organism: Hemitrygon akajei; assembly: GCF_048418815.1. Taxonomy (NCBI): domain Eukaryota; kingdom Metazoa; phylum Chordata; class Chondrichthyes; order Myliobatiformes; family Dasyatidae; genus Hemitrygon; species Hemitrygon akajei. The sequence continues at coordinate 74,069,567 of NC_133134.1, forward strand.
ACTGAACTCCAAACTCCTCACAGAGTGCCAGTACTGAACTCCAAACTCCTCACAGAGTGCCAGTACTGAACTCCAAACTCCTCACAGAGTGCCAGTACTGAACTCCAAACTCCTCACAGAGTGCCAGTACTGAACTCCAAACTCCTCAGAGTGCCAGTACTGAACTCCAAACTCCTCAGAGTGCCAGTACTGAACTCCAAACTCCTCAGAGTGCCAGTATCAAACTCCAAACTCATCACAGAGTGCCAGTATCAAACTCCAAACTCATCACAGAGTGCCAGTATCAAACTCCAAACTCCTCACAGAGTGCCAGTACTGAACTCCAAACTCCTCACAGAGTGCCAGTACTGAACTCCAAACTCCTCACAGAGTGCCAATACTGAACTCCAAACTCCTCAGAGAGTGCCAGTACTGAACTCCAAACTCCTCACAGAGTGCCAGTACTGAACGTCCAAACTCCTCACAGAGTGCCAGTACTGAACTCCAAGCTCCTCACAGAGTGCCAGTATTGAACTCCAAACTCCTCACAGAGTGCCAGTACTGAACTCCAAACTCCTCACAGAGTGCCAGTATTGAACTCCAAACTCCGCACAGAGTGCCAGTATTGAACTCCAAACTCCTCACAGAGTGCCAGTACTGAACTCCAAACTCCTCACAGAGTGCCAGTATTGAACTCCAAACTCCTCACAGAGTGCCAGTATTGAACTCCAAACTCCTCACAGAGTGCCAGTATTGAACTCCAAACTCCGCACAGAGTGCCAGTATTGAACTCCAAACTCCTCACAGAGTGCCAGTACTGAACTCCAAACTCCTCACAGAGTGCCAGTACCGATCTCCAAACTCCTCACAGAGTGCCAGTATCAAACTGCAAACTCCTCACAGAGTGCCAGTACTGAACTCCAAACTCCTCACAGAGTGCCAGTACTGAACTCCAAACTCCTCACAGAGTGCCAGTACTGAACTCCACACTCCTCACAGAGTGCCAGTACTGAACTCCACACTCCTCACAGAGTGCCAGTACTGAACTCCAAACTCCTCACAGAGTGCCAGTACTGAACTCCAAACTCCTCACAGAGTGCCAGTACTGAACTCCAAACTCCTCACAGAGTGCCAGTATTGAACTCCAAACTCCTCAGAGTGCCAGTATTGAACTCCAAACTCCTCACAGAGTGCCAGTACTGAACTCCAAACTCCTCACAGAGTGCCAGTACTGAACTCCAAACTCCTCACAGAGTGCCAGTATCAAACTCCAAACTCCTCACAGAGTGCCAGTATTAAACTCCAAACTCCTCACAGAGTGCCAGTACTGAACTCCAAACTCCTCAGAGTGCCAGTACTGAACTCCAAACTCCTCACAGAGTGCCAGTACTGAACTCCAAACTCCTCACAGAGTGCCAGTACTGAACTCCAAACTCCTCACAGAGTGCCAGTACTGAACTCCAAACTCCTCAGAGAGTGCCAGTATTGAACTCCAAACTCCTCACAGAGTGCCAGTATTGAACTCCAAACTCCTCACAGAGTGCCAGTATTGAACTCCAAACTCCGCACAGAGTGCCAGTACTGAACTCCAAACTCCTCACAGAGTGCCAGTACCGAACTCCAAACTCCTCACAGATTGCCAGTATCAAACTGCAAACTCCTCACAGAGTGCCAGTATCAAACTCCAAACTCCTCACAGAGTGCCAGTACTGAACTCCAAACTCCTCACAGAGTGCCAGTACTGAACTCCAAACTCCTCACAGAGTGCCAGTACTGAACTCCAAACTCCTCACAGAGTGCCAGTACTGAACTCCAAACTCCTCACAGAGTGCCAGTACTGAACTCCAAACTCCTCACAGAGTGCCAGTACTGAACTCCAAACTCCTCACAGAGTGCCAGTACTGAACTCCAAACTCCTCAGAGTGCCAGTACTGAACTCCAAACTCCTCAGAGTGCCAGTACTGAACTCCAAACTCCTCAGAGTGCCAGTATCAAACTCCAAACTCCTCAGAGTGCCAGTATCAAACTCCAAACTCATCACAGAGTGCCAGTATCAAACTCCAAACTCATCACAGAGTGCCAGTATCAAACTCCAAACTCCTCACAGAGTGCCAGTACTGAACTCCAAACTCCTCACAGAGTGCCAGTACTGAACTCCAAACTCCTCAGAGTGCCAGTACTGAACTCCAAACTCCTCACAGAGTGCCAATACTGAACTCCAAACTCCTCAGAGAGTGCCAGTACTGAACTCCAAACTCCTCACAGAGTGCCAGTACTGAACGTCCAAACTCCTCACAGAGTGCCAGTACTGAACTCCAAACTCCTCAGAGTGCCAGTATTGAACTCCAAACTCCTCACAGAGTGCCAGTACTGAACTCCAAACTCCTCACAGAGTGCCAGAACTGAACTCCAAACTCCTCACAGAGTGCCAGTACAGAACTCCAAACTCCTCAGAGTGCCAGTACTGAACTCCAAACTCCTCACAGAGTGCCAGTATTGAACTCCAAACTCCTCACAGAGTGCCAGTACTGAACTCCAAACTCCTCACAGAGTGCCAGTACTGAACTCCAAACTCCTCAGAGTGCCAGTATTGAACTCCAAACTCCTCAGAGTGCCAGTACTGAACTCCAAACTCCTCACAGAGTGCCAGTACTGAACTCCAAACTCCTCACAGAGTGCCAGTACTGAACTCCAAACTCCTCACAGAGTGCCAGTATCAAACTCCAAACTCCTCACAGAGTGCCAGTATCAAACTCCAAACTCCTCACAGAGTGCCAGTATCAAACTCCAAACTCCTCACAGAGTGCCAGTATCAAACTCCAAACTCCTCACAGAGTGCCAGTATCAAACTCCAAACTCCTCACAGAGTGCCAGTATTAAACTCCAAACTCCTCACAGAGTGCCAGTACTGAACTCCAAACTCCTCACAGAGTGCCAGTACTGAACTCCAAACTCCTCACAGAGTGCCAGTACTGAACTCCAAACTCCTCACAGAGTGCCAGTACCGATCTCCAAACTCCTCACAGAGTGCCAGTATCAAACTGCAAACTCCTCACAGAGTGCCAGTACTGAACTCCAAACTCCTCACAGAGTGCCAGTACTGAACTCCAAACTCCTCACAGAGTGCCAGTACTGAACTCCAAACTCCTCACAGAGTGCCAGAACTGAACTCCAAACTCCTCACAGAGTGCCAGTACAGAACTCCAAACTCCTCAGAGTGCCAGTACTGAACTCCAAACTCCTCACAGAGTGCCAGTATTGAACTCCAAACTCCTCACAGAGTGCCAGTACTGAACTCCAAACTCCTCACAGAGTGCCAGTACTGAACTCCAAACTCCTCAGAGTGCCAGTATTGAACTCCAAACTCCTCAGAGTGCCAGTACTGAACTCCAAACTCCTCACAGAGTGCCAGTACTGAACTCCAAACTCCTCACAGAGTGCCAGTACTGAACTCCAAACTCCTCACAGAGTGCCAGTATCAAACTCCAAACTCCTCACAGAGTGCCAGTATCAAACTCCAAACTCCTCACAGAGTGCCAGTATCAAACTCCAAACTCCTCACAGAGTGCCAGTATCAAACTCCAAACTCCTCACAGAGTGCCAGTATCAAACTCCAAACTCCTCACAGAGTGCCAGTATCAAACTCCAAACTCCTCACAGAGTGCCAGTATTAAACTCCAAACTCCTCACAGAGTGCCAGTATTAAACTCCAAACTCCTCACAGAGTGCCAGTACTGAACTCCAAACTCCTCACAGAGTGCCAGTATCAAACTCCAAACTCCTCACAGAGTGCCAGTATCAAACTCCAAACTCCTCACAGAGTGCCAGTATTAAACTCCAAACTCCTCACAGAGTGCCAGTACTGAACTCCAAACTCCTCACAGAGTGCCAGTACTGAACTCCAAACTCCTCACAGAGTGCCAGTACTGAACTCCAAACTCCTCACAGAGTGCCAGTACCGATCTCCAAACTCCTCACAGAGTGCCAGTATCAAACTGCAAACTCCTCACAGAGTGCCAGTACTGAACTCCAAACTCCTCACAGAGTGCCAGTACTGAACTCCAAACTCCTCACAGAGTGCCAGTACTGAACTCCACACTCCTCACAGAGTGCCAGTACTGAACTCCACACTCCTCACAGAGTGCCAGTACTGAACTCCAAACTCCTCACAGAGTGCCAGTACTGAACTCCAAACTCCTCACAGAGTGCCAGTACTGAACTCCAAACTCCTCACAGAGTGCCAGTATCAAACTCCAAACTCCTCACAGAGTGCCAGTATTAAACTCCAAACTCCTCACAGAGTGCCAGTACTGAACTCCAAACTCCTCAGAGTGCCAGTACTGAACTCCAAACTCCTCACAGAGTGCCAGTACTGAACTCCAAACTCCTCACAGAGTGCCAGTACTGAACTCCAAACTCCTCACAGAGTGCCAGTACTGAACTCCAAACTCCTCAGAGAGTGCCAGTATTGAACTCCAAACTCCTCACAGAGTGCCAGTATTGAACTCCAAACTCCTCACAGAGTGCCAGTATTGAACTCCAAACTCCGCACAGAGTGCCAGTACTGAACTCCAAACTCCTCACAGAGTGCCAGTACCGAACTCCAAACTCCTCACAGAGTGCCAGTACCGAACTCCAAACTCCTCACAGAGTGCCAGTATCAAACTGCAAACTCCTCACAGAGTGCCAGTATCAAACTCCAAACTCCTCACAGAGTGCCAGTACTGAACTCCAAACTCCTCACAGAGTGCCAGTATTAAACTCCAAACTCCTCACAGAGTGCCAGTACTGAACTCCAAACTCCTCACAGAGTGCCAGTACTGAACTCCAAACTCCTCACAGAGTGCCAGTACTGAACTCCAAACTCCGCACAGAGTGCCAGTACTGAACTCCAAACTCCTCACAGAGTGCCAGTACCGAACTCCAAACTCCTCACAGATTGCCAGTATCAAACTGCAAACTCCTCACAGAGTGCCAGTATCAAACTCCAAACTCCTCACAGAGTGCCAGTACTGAACTCCAAACTCCTCACAGAGTGCCAGTATTAAACTCCAAACTCCTCACAGAGTGCCAGTACTGAACTCCAAACTCCTCACAGAGTGCCAGTACTGAACTCCAAACTCCTCACAGAGTGCCAGTACTGAACTCCAAACTCCTCACAGAGTGCCAGTACTGAACTCCAAACTCCTCACAGAGTGCCAGTACTGAACTCCAAACTCCTCAGAGTGCCAGTACTGAACTCCAAACTCCTCAGAGTGCCAGTACTGAACTCCAAACTCCTCAGAGTGCCAGTATCAAACTCCAAACTCATCACAGAGTGCCAGTATCAAACTCCAAACTCATCACAGAGTGCCAGTATCAAACTCCAAACTCCTCACAGAGTGCCAGTACTGAACTCCAAACTCCTCACAGAGTGCCAGTACTGAACTCCAAACTCCTCACAGAGTGCCAATACTGAACTCCAAACTCCTCAGAGAGTGCCAGTACTGAACTCCAAACTCCTCACAGAGTGCCAGTACTGAACGTCCAAACTCCTCACAGAGTGCCAGTACTGAACTCCAAGCTCCTCACAGAGTGCCAGTATTGAACTCCAAACTCCTCACAGAGTGCCAGTACTGAACTCCAAACTCCTCACAGAGTGCCAGTATTGAACTCCAAACTCCGCACAGAGTGCCAGTATTGAACTCCAAACTCCTCACAGAGTGCCAGTACTGAACTCCAAACTCCTCACAGAGTGCCAGTATTGAACTCCAAACTCCTCACAGAGTGCCAGTATTGAACTCCAAACTCCTCACAGAGTGCCAGTATTGAACTCCAAACTCCGCACAGAGTGCCAGTATTGAACTCCAAACTCCTCACAGAGTGCCAGTACTGAACTCCAAACTCCTCACAGAGTGCCAGTACCGATCTCCAAACTCCTCACAGAGTGCCAGTATCAAACTGCAAACTCCTCACAGAGTGCCAGTACTGAACTCCAAACTCCTCACAGAGTGCCAGTACTGAACTCCAAACTCCTCACAGAGTGCCAGTACTGAACTCCACACTCCTCACAGAGTGCCAGTACTGAACTCCACACTCCTCACAGAGTGCCAGTACTGAACTCCAAACTCCTCACAGAGTGCCAGTACTGAACTCCAAACTCCTCACAGAGTGCCAGTACTGAACTCCAAACTCCTCACAGAGTGCCAGTATTGAACTCCAAACTCCTCAGAGTGCCAGTATTGAACTCCAAACTCCTCACAGAGTGCCAGTACTGAACTCCAAACTCCTCACAGAGTGCCAGTACTGAACTCCAAACTCCTCACAGAGTGCCAGTATCAAACTCCAAACTCCTCACAGAGTGCCAGTATTAAACTCCAAACTCCTCACAGAGTGCCAGTACTGAACTCCAAACTCCTCAGAGTGCCAGTACTGAACTCCAAACTCCTCACAGAGTGCCAGTACTGAACTCCAAACTCCTCACAGAGTGCCAGTACTGAACTCCAAACTCCTCACAGAGTGCCAGTACTGAACTCCAAACTCCTCAGAGAGTGCCAGTATTGAACTCCAAACTCCTCACAGAGTGCCAGTATTGAACTCCAAACTCCTCACAGAGTGCCAGTATTGAACTCCAAACTCCGCACAGAGTGCCAGTACTGAACTCCAAACTCCTCACAGAGTGCCAGTACCGAACTCCAAACTCCTCACAGATTGCCAGTATCAAACTGCAAACTCCTCACAGAGTGCCAGTATCAAACTCCAAACTCCTCACAGAGTGCCAGTACTGAACTCCAAACTCCTCACAGAGTGCCAGTACTGAACTCCAAACTCCTCACAGAGTGCCAGTATCAAACTCCAAACTCCTCACAGAGTGCCAGTATTAAACTCCAAACTCCTCACAGAGTGCCAGTACTGAACTCCAAACTCCTCACAGAGTGCCAGTACTGAACTCCAAACTCCTCACAGAGTGCCAGTACTGAACTCCAAACTCCTCACAGAGTGCCAGTACTGAACTCCAAACTCCTCACAGAGTGCCAGTACTGAACTCCAAACTCCTCAGAGTGACAGTACTGAACTCCAAACTCCTCAGAGTGCCAGTACTGAACTCCAAACTCCTCAGAGTGCCAGTATCAAACTCCAAACTCCTCAGAGTGCCAGTATCAAACTCCAAACTCATCACAGAGTGCCAGTATCAAACTCCAAACTCATCACAGAGTGCCAGTATCAAACTCCAAACTCCTCACAGAGTGCCAGTACTGAACTCCAAACTCCTCACAGAGTGCCAGTACTGAACTCCAAACTCCTCAGAGTGCCAGTACTGAACTCCAAACTCCTCACAGAGTGCCAATACTGAACTCCAAACTCCTCAGAGAGTGCCAGTACTGAACTCCAAACTCCTCACAGAGTGCCAGTACTGAACGTCCAAACTCCTCACAGAGTGCCAGTACTGAACTCCAAACTCCTCAGAGTGCCAGTATTGAACTCCAAACTCCTCACAGAGTGCCAGTACTGAACTCCAAACTCCTCACAGAGTGCCAGAACTGAACTCCAAACTCCTCACAGAGTGCCAGTACAGAACTCCAAACTCCTCAGAGTGCCAGTACTGAACTCCAAACTCCTCACAGAGTGCCAGTATTGAACTCCAAACTCCTCACAGAGTGCCAGTACTGAACTCCAAACTCCTCACAGAGTGCCAGTACTGAACTCCAAACTCCTCAGAGTGCCAGTATTGAACTCCAAACTCCTCAGAGTGCCAGTACTGAACTCCAAACTCCTCACAGAGTGCCAGTACTGAACTCCAAACTCCTCACAGAGTGCCAGTACTGAACTCCAAACTCCTCACAGAGTGCCAGTATCAAACTCCAAACTCCTCACAGAGTGCCAGTATCAAACTCCAAACTCCTCACAGAGTGCCAGTATCAAACTCCAAACTCCTCACAGAGTGCCAGTATCAAACTCCAAACTCCTCACAGAGTGCCAGTATCAAACTCCAAACTCCTCACAGAGTGCCAGTATCAAACTCCAAACTCCTCACAGAGTGCCAGTATCAAACTCCAAACTCCTCACAGAGTGCCAGTATTAAACTCCAAACTCCTCACAGAGTGCCAGTATTAAACTCCAAACTCCTCACAGAGTGCCAGTACTGAACTCCAAACTCCTCACAGAGTGCCAGTATCAAACTCCAAACTCCTCACAGAGTGCCAGTATCAAACTCCAAACTCCTCACAGAGTGCCAGTATTAAACTCCAAACTCCTCACAGAGTGCCAGTACTGAACTCCAAACTCCTCACAGAGTGCCAGTACTGAACTCCAAACTCCTCACAGAGTGCCAGTACTGAACTCCAAACTCCTCACAGAGTGCCAGTATTAAACTCCAAACTCCTCACAGAATGCCAGTACTGAACTCCAAACTCCTCACAGAGTGCCAGTACTGAACTCCAAACTCCTCACAGAGTGCCAGTACTGAACTCCAAACTCCTCACAGAGTGCCAGTACTGAACTCCAAACTCCTCACAGAGTGCCAGTACTGAACTCCAAACTCCTCACAGAGTGCCAGTACTGAACTCCAAACTCCTCACAGAGTGCCAGTACTGAACTCCAAACTCCTCACAGAGTGCCAGTACTGAACTCCAAACTCCTCACAGAGTGCCAGTATTGAACTCCAAACCACTACGCTACCGCGGCACCCTGCCCTCTAAGTGGGAAAGTATCCATAATAGCAAATTGTGAAACTTGGGAAAACAGGCAGAGGACTCGACAAGCTTCAGGCAAATCAGCATGACGGGAGTTAAACAAGTGATAGGTAGAAGAAAAAGATCCCAGATGATTACTTGAGCACGTTAATGACATGAACCCTAATGGCACAAAACATTCCTTTAGCCAGTCTCCCCTTGGGGTTTGTTTTCACTGGAGCATTAGATGCCGAGGGAAGACCTGCCACAAAGAGAGGCGTTGATAGGCAAGGTAAATAGAGTCTCCTTGCCACGGTAGAATATCATGTACTCGAGCCTGTGCATTCAAGGTGAGAGGAGGAAAGTTTAAAGGTGTACAGAGCAAGTTCAAAGGTGTTATTGTCCTTTTTAAACATTTTCTTCATGATCACAGGACCCTGCTCAACATTAACAACTTAAAGTACTGCAGCTCTACCTCATCAGCAACATGCTTGTTGGCGGAGAAACTGAAGGAGCTGGACTTGGTGCAGACCGTGATGCTGCCTGCAAGAGAAGCACCGGTGCACGGAGAAGGTGTGCAGACTAACGCCAAGCTATCATCTTAGTCGCTTTTCTTGTGATCACAAGGCCCTGTTGGGCATTGGTGGTGCGGAACGCTGCAAGTCTGATTCATCCATTCGAGAGTGAATGGTGGGGGAGTTGCGTGGCCTTGGTCGTAACGAGGACTAGGCGCAAGCTGCAGAATCACCTGTTTGCAGCCGCCAAGGGAGAGGTGTTGGAGTCGGGCACTCTGCAAGAGGCTGTGTGGCGTGGCATGGCATCCATGCTGGAGTCGGTGCTGCCCCCAGTGTTCGCTCAGCAGAAGACAAGCTGTATTGTGTTCGACTGCAGACTACTGCAATGTTCATGGACTCGGGGACTTGGACTATATTTTTTTGTGTGACTGTATTTTACCGATATCTTATACGTGCTTTGTGCTGTGTATGATTGTTCTGCACCTTGGCCCCAGAGTAACACTGTCTCTCTTCCCGCCATCACGGACATTTACACTACATGCTGCATCCACAAAGGAAACAGCATTATGAAGGACCCCATGCACCCCTCATACAATCTCTTCTCCCTCCTGCCGTCTGGGAAAAGGCTCCGAAGCATTCGGGCTGTCACAACCAGGCTATGTAACAGTTTCTTCCCCCAAGCTATCAGACTCCTCAATACCCGAAGCCTGGACTGACACTTTGCCCTACTGTCCTGTTTATTATTTATTGTAATGCCTGCACTGATTTTGTGCATTTTATGCAGTCCAGTGTAGGTCTGTAGTCTAGTGTAGCCTTCTGTGTTGTTTTTTTATTATGTAGTTCAGTCTAGTTTCTGTACTGTGTCATGTAGCACCATGGTCCTGAAAAATGTTGTCTCATTTTTACTATGTACTGTACCAGCAGTTATGGTCGAAATGACAATAAAAGTGAATTGACGACTTGAATAACAATTGAACTTGAACTTGATAGGATGGGTTAGATGCAGAGCACTCCTTCACTGTCCTGGGGTAGATTGCCAGCGCAGGGGCAGCACTGGTTAAATACTGCGTAAATAACCCTCTACGTTGTCCTTTCACACACACTCCCAAGGCAAAGACAGCAGGCTTTCGATACTGAGTAAATATCGCTCTATACTGTGATATCACACACACTTCTAAGGCAAGGACAGCTCAGTTTGGAAGCTGAAGAAATATCCCTCAGTACTTCTCAGGGCAGGGGGAGCATGGATACAGAGTAAAGTTCCCTTTACATTGTCCACACACACACACACAGAGCTGGGACAGCATGGATTAGAGAAGTTCCCCTTCCACTGTCCAATCAAATGGCTTCATTACCCTTCAAATGCCCTGTGCTGTATTCATGTATGGTTGAATGACAATGGCATTTAAGAGGCTGTTAGTCAGACATATGAATATGCAGGGTGGAGGAATATTAATCACGTACAGGCAGAAGAGAATTAGGCACTGTGTTCGGCAAAGACGTTATGGTGCACAATTCCTTCTTACAAAATACGATACCCTCTCTTCTCTAAATCTTTTCATCTTATTTGATGAGGTTAAGTTGATGGTGAGGAAGGCAAAGGCAATGTTAGCATTAATTTCAAAAGGAGTAGAATATAAAAGCAAGGATGTATTGTTGAGGCTTTATAAAGCACTGGTGAGGCCTCACTTGGAGTACTGAGAGCAGTTTTGGGCCCCCTAGCTAAGAAAGGATATGCTGACATTGGAGATGGTTCAAAGGGGGTTCACGAAAATGATTCAAGTTTTGAAAGGTTTGTCACATGAAGAGCATTTGACCGCTCTGGGCCTGTATTCACTGGAATTCAGAAGAATGAGGGGAGACCTCATTGAAACCTGTCAAATGGTGAAAGGCCTCGACAGAGTGGAAGTGGAGAGGATGTTTCCTATGGTGAGAGAGTCTAAGACCAGAGGACACAGCCCCATAATAGAAGCACGTCCTTTTAGAACAGAGATGAGGAGGAATTTCTTTAGCCAGAGTGTGTGAATCTGTGGAATTCATTGCCACAGGCAGCTATAGAGGCCAAGTCATCGGGTATGGTTAAGGCAGAGGTGTGGTTCTGATCAATTCGCAAAGGGATCAGGAGAAACTGGTCTGGACTATTTTCCCTGGAGTAAAGAAAGCTGAGGGGTGACCTGACAGAGGTTTATAAGGCAGGGAAAAGGGAATCAGGAGTGGTGAACTTGGGGTTGGGGGCATTACTGGAAGTTTGAGAAATCGATATTCATGCCATTAGATGAGAGCAGTGGTCTCCAACCACTGGGCCATGAAACCTGTATAGGACCACAAAGCATGTGCTACCAGGCCGCGAGGAAACAATATGATTTGGCGATATGAAACGATATGAGTCAGCTGCACCTTTCCTCATCCCCTGTCACGCCCAGTTGAACTTGAACACACACGAGGTCATCAGTCACCTAAATGCAGTGATACCCTCGGCACCAGGGATCACTGGTTGGCCTCGGGTAATCGGCGAGAAGAGCCAGTGCTACTGGCCTGGAGCGCGCACGGATGGGCGCTGCCTCTAAACTTGTTTAGCACACAATGTTTGTGGGGAACCCGGTGCTAAAATATTTGCAGATGACCTAATTCAGGCTCAGGGTTTCGTAAGTAGTAGAGCAGCTACCTCACTGCAGTCTACTGAAAGTCATCCCTCGAGCCAAACTTTTGTCGGCCAATAGATCTTACCGGGGGGGGGGGGGTACATGCCCTGTCGCACTCCTCGCTCAGTCGGTCCCTCCGGACTGCGACCGCCGCGGCCCCAGTACGGGGACCTCCGGCCCTTACCTTGTCCTCTCACTGGTATGTTGCAATGATTTTATACGTTCATATGAGGAAAATATGCACTGTGTGTTTAATATCCAAACGGAACTTAAAATGTTATGACGCTATTGACTAATAAGTGAGTTATAATTGACTTATCACTATATTCATGTGAGGAAAATATGCGCTGTGTGTTTAATAATAAATTCTTTAGATAAACCCTTTTAGAAATGAAACTGAGTGTATTAGCCACTTATAAGTGACTTATAGTTGACTTATATTCCGGTCGTGATTAATACCCCCACCCCCAACCCCCCCCCCCCCACCCGTCGGCCGGTTCGCAAGAATATTGTCAATATTAAACCGGTCGGCGGTGCAAAAAAGGTTGGTGACCCCTGGATTAGAGGCTACCTGGACGGATTTCTCAAACTGCTGGGAAATCCCACCCAACCACTCTCTCAGCATTTCCCGTTCCCTCTCTCACCATATCTCCTTACCCGCCCATCACCTCCCTCTGGTGCTCCTCCCATGGCCTTCTGTCCTCTCCTAACAGACTCCCCCTTCTCCAGCCCTGTATCTTTTCCACCAACTAAATTCCCAGCTCTTTACTTCACTCCTCCCTCCTCCCGGACTTACCTGTCACCCTGTGTTTCTTCCTCCCCTCCTCCCACCTTCTAACTCCGACCTCTCATCTTTTTTTTCTCCAGTCCTAATGAAGGGTCTCAGCCTGAAATGTGAACTGTTTACTCTTTTCCATAGATGCTGCCTGGCTGGCTGAGTTCCTCCAGCATTTTGTGTGTGTTGCTTGGGCTTCCAGCATTGGCAGATTTTTTCTTGTTTGTGATTTGACAAGTATATAAATAGGGTTGGGGGACTAAATGCAGGTAAATGGGACTAGCTCAGCTAGACATGGTCAACATGGCCGACTTAGACTGAAAGGCCAGCTCCCGTGTTATATAACTCTTTATTAAGTTGGATTATATTTCTTTTTCTTTAACAGTTTGTACTAAAGTCGTTATATTTATTTTTTTATCCTGTAGGTTATGCATAATTTAATTAATTTCGCCATATTAACTTACACTTGCAATGCAACAAGCTGCTGCTGCAAAAAACTTGGTATTCAAACCGTGGACATATAATATGTATGACAATAAACTTAAACAACTGAAAACTTGGCCGCAAAACCCCGTTGCCATGACGACCGTGTGATCTCCGGGCCCGACCTTGCTCCCACGCGGATTGATTAAAGATTAATAGCGTGGCTCCCCATTATTCCCCGAGGCCCCGGACGTCCCGTTAGGGTGTCCCCCGCTCTCCTCTCTTTCCTCCACCTTACCAGCACCGTCAAGCTCTCGATGTCGACCGACGGCAGCCCCCAGTCTCCCTTCCAGCAGAACAGCTCCAGGGGCACCGCCATGCCCGACCCTCCACCCGGATGTGATCGCCCGTGACCCGGAAGCCGAGATGTGAGGCGGTTGCCTCGGCAACCGGAGGGAGCATCTTTGGACAAGCGGGATGAACTACGGAAAATTAAGAACTTGGTCTCGGGATTTTACGTGGAAATTTTATGTAAGAGGCAGTGTATAGACATTGTAAACTTAGTAGTGAGAAAAAGGGCGGAAATTTGATGGGTTTAGATAGATCTGGGTTTGGGTTTTGATCCCAAAGGAAATGACAGTGTCACAGTAGCATTACAAGTGAAGTAGAAAGAATTAAAAAAAGTAACTGCACACAGTCCAATAGGAGGGCGGGGGAAAATCACTTCCCCAGCTATAGGTTGACACATTATAGAGCCTAGTGGGCGAGGGTAAGAATAAGCAGTTGTCTGACCTATTACTAAAAATGCTCCTCTGTTCAGCCAAGGTGGCATGCAGAGGGTGAGAAACATTGTCCAGAATTGCCAGGATTTTCCATAGAGTCCTTTGTTCTACTACAGCCTCCAGTGTGTCCAGTTTGACACCTATAACAGAGATGTATACATTATATGTAAAGCACAGTGTACAGAGATTATAAACACTGTGGGGAAAGGGTTGGAACCATAGGAGTTATGTATGGAAGTTATTTATAAGCAGAGTATGCAGAGTTTATAACTCATTTTGGTGAAAGAGAAGTAGAACTGGAGGGGTTATATACGTAAAACTGCCTGAGGATGTGCTGGGGCAGCCGCAATTTTCATCGCTCATTTTGGTGCCAACGTAACATGCTCAAAATGTTCAGAACCACCCAAGCAACAAGCTCCACAGAAGTGCCAGAGCATCATTTTATACAACACCATCACTTAGTCCAGCAACATCAACACCCCTGGGGAGGGACCCGTTCACCAGAAACTCAGCCAGACTACCACTACGGCTGCTAAGGTTCCTTGTCATAGCCGGGGCATGCTCCCACTACCTATTAAATGCTTCTAATGGCGTGGGTCTCAAATAGCCTTTGGCAACCAAGGCCAGCTCCTGGCCTTCACCTGTGGCTTAGCTACTAAGCCCGGCAGAACCATTTCTACTGACAAAAGGGGCAAAAGCAGCCTTAAAAACAGTCACTCAGGGTCGATGGGGCTCGTCATCTTGGAGAGCAGAAACACTCATCTCAAACCTCTGCTGCCTTGCAACATGTATGCACTGACGAGGAAGACTTTGGTTGTAACTTACTGCCCGATAGGGCAGTGCTGCAGGTCCTCTACTTCTGTCTGTCGTTAGACATCTTCTCTGTTGTGCCCCAGGTGTGGTTCAGGGTCCTCAGTGGCACACAGATATAGAAGGATTTTGCATTGTTGTTTCAGTAACGATTTTTTTGACCAGCCAGGATTGTTAGTACTGAGCTAAACCACCCCTCCCCCACCAATCCTGGAGGACCAGTGGACCTCCCTTAGTCTGGCCTCTACCTTTGACCTGTTTGACACGGGTGACCCTACCAAGAGCCAAAGCACAAGACCCTGATTCCAGCCAACACAGCTCTCTGGGTTAGTGAGGTGCTCAAGCCTCCAAACCACAGCAAGGTGTGGTCCCCTTGCAGGGCTTCAGGAGTAAACCCCGAGGAAAAATCTGAAGCTGGACTCCCTACATTGAGTTCAAAGCTGACTGACTACTCCTGAGATGCAGCTGGTACCAAACTGTGCTGGTCTCTGCCGTTCCTTTGGATTCATCCGCTGCGTGGAGATGGGGAGTCTGCTACATAGACAACAGCTTGCTCTCCATATCGTACTGCCCTGGTTTCCGAATCAATTAGACAGCTGGGATGCAGCTTCCGTGGTCAATCCCGACCAACACAGGGCCTTATGGCTGCGAGAGCAGGCCTTCGAGCCTCACTGCCTCAACAATCCCACAACCCCGATTAGCCCTAACCTAAACATGGGACAATTTACATTGACCAATTGGTCTTGTTTGGACTGTGGGAGGAAACTGGAGCACCCGGGGGAAACCTAGGCATTCCACGGGGAGGGCGTACAAAAACTCCGTGTGGAACGGCACTGACATTGAACTCTGCGCTCCAGAAGGCCCTGAGCGTAATAGCATCATACTAACTGCTAGAAAGACAGTCGCTCAGGATCAGTGCCCTGACACAGAGGCTTGACCTGAAGGCATAGCTGGCAGCCTTTACCTCTGCAGATTCTGCTCAATCCACTGAATAATTCCACTAACACACACAAAGTGCTGGTGGAACACAGCAGGCCAGGCAGCATCTATAGGGAGAAGCACTGTCGACGTTTCCGGCCAAGACCCTTCGTCAGGGCTAACTGAAAGAAGAGATAGTAAGAGATTTGAAAGTGGACGGGAGATCCAAAATGATAGGAGAAGACAAGAGGGGGTGGGATGAAGCTGAGAGCCAGACAGGTGATTGGCAAAAGGGATACAGAGCTGGAGAAGGGAAAGGATCATGGGGCAGGAGGCCTAGGGAGAAAGAAAGGGGGAGGGGAACACCAGAGGGAGATTGAGAGCAGGCAAAGAGTGATTGTGAGAGGGACAGAGAGAGAAGAAAGGGAAAAATAATGGATAGATAAATAAATAAATAAGGGATGGGGTAAGAAGGGGAGGAGGGGCATTAACAGAAGTTAGAGAAATCAATGTTCATGCCATCAGGTTGGAGGCTACCCAGACAGAATATAAGGTGTTGTTCCTCCAACCTGAGTGTGGCTTCATCTTGACGGTAGAGGAGGCCATGGATAGACATATCAGAAAGGGAATGGGACGTGGAATTAAAATGTGTGGCCACTGGGAGATCCTGCAAGCAGGGTCTCAGCCCGAAACATCGACTGTACTTCTTCCTATAGATGCTGCCTGGCCTGCTGCGTTCCTCCAGCATTTTGTGTGTGTTGCTTGAATTTCCAGCATCTGCAGATTTTCTCATGTGTGAGTCATTCCTGTGTTCTGCCTTGCATTAGAAATTCCAACATCCACTAAGGAGTGAGCAATAGATGTTAGCCTTGCCGGGAATGCCCTCATATCACAAAATATTTAGAAAATGTCACGACTCTTGTGCAGTAATTGAGATCTCTCTTAGAAGATTTATATATATATCTCCACATGTAAGGGAATTATATACTCAGTGGCCATTTTATTAGGTGTACCTGTACACCTTGTTAATGCAAATATCTAGTCAGCCAATCGTGTGGCAGCAACTCAATGCATAAAAGTATGCAGACATGGTCAGCTGTTGTAGAATGGGGAAGAAGTGACTTTGGCTGTGGAATGATTGGTGGTGCTAGAGAGGGTGGTTTGCGTATCTCAGGAATTGCTTTCATGTACAACAATCTCTAGAGTTTACAGCAAATGGTCTGAAAAATTTTAGAAAAGCATCTAGTGAGTGGCAGTTCTGTGGGCAAAAGTGCCTTGTTATTGAGGGAGGGCAGAGGAGAATGGCCAGTTGTCCAAGCTGACAAGGAGTAATTCAAAGCACTGCGCATTACAGAAGAGCATCTGAGAACGCACCACATAGCGAGCCGTGAAGTGGATGAGTTACAGCAGCAGAAGCCACAAAAAAAAGAAGTACAGTCCGTGGCCACTTCATTAAGTACAGGAGATGCCTAATAAAGTGGGCACTGAGTGTACAGGGCTTCTCTCAACTGAAAAGCAGCCAGCAGCTTTGCTCAGATTTCTACAATTCTATTGGAATGAAGAAAAGGTTTTACAGCCATTTATCATGGGGATTATGCATCAGCTTCAAAAGGCGATGCCTCAGAAAGATGTATCCATCATTAAGGGCCCCCATAACCAAGTCATGTCCTCTTCTCATTGCTACCATCAGTGGGGAGATACAGGAGCCTGAAGACACACACTCAATGTTTCAGGAACAGCTTCTCCCCCTCTGCTGTCATATTTCTGAATGGACAATGAACTCAGGAACACTCCTTCAGTATTTTCCCCCACTCTTTTTGCACTACTTATTGAATTTAATTTTATCATCTATACTTTTATTGTAATTTATAGTTTTTATTGTTATGTATTGCAATGTACTGCTGCTGCAAAACAACAAATTTCACGACATATGCCCCGATACAGAAAATAATACACTTCCTCAGTTGGCCAATGATCCACATATCTCGGCTCACTCTGTACAGGAGCTACTTGCATGACAGGAATCCCCAGTGCTGTGAGCCAGGTGTTGGAATCATCAGTATTATTCCTGCTGTGGAGAGAGCAAGATGCTGGAAGAAACTGTGTCCAGGCAACATTCTTAATTCATTAGTATACTCACGGAGCCATAGAACACTACAGCACAAAAACATGACCTTCGGCCCTTCTAGTCTATGCTGATCTATTTTTCTGCCTAGTCCCATCAGCCTACAGCAGGACCATACCCCTCCCATCCATGTACCTGTCCAAATTTCTCTTATATGTTGAAATTGAATCCACGTCACCACACACACACACACACACTCTCTCTCTCTCTCTCCCCCTCTCCCTCTCTCTCTTTCTCTCTCTCTCCCTCTCCCTCCCTCCCTCCCTCCTTCCCCGTCACCTGCCCATCTCGTTCCCTAATAGGAGAACCAGGATTGCATTCTCTCTCTAGTTAGGACCTCCATATATTGATTAAGGAAACTTTCCTGAACGCATTTGACAAGCTGTATCCGATCCAAATTCAAAAAAAAATTCAGCTGAATAAACTTAGAACACAGTGCCAACTTGTAGGTCAATGAGAGGCTAGGTGGTTTTATTTTTACATATACTAAAAAATAAGTAGAAGTCATCTGTTACATGCTGCCTGAAAGGAAGTAGATTTGTCTGGAACGTGGGGTAGTGACATCAGCACAGGACTGACTCCGAGGCAAATGATGGAGTTCTGATCTGAGCAGCTGCTTGCACGCTTTCCAGCCGTGCTGGGTTGAGTGTCGAGCTAGTAACTCGGCCTCATAAAAACCAGTCAAATGCTACAGAAATAGAAACATAGAAAAACCTACAGCACAATACAGTCCCTTCGACCCACAAAGCTGTGCAGAACATGTCCTTACCTGAGAAATTACCTAGGGTTACCCATAGCCCTCTATTTTTCTGAGCTCCATGTACAAGTCCAGGAATCTCTTGAAAGACCCTATCGTATCTGCCTCCACCACCATTGCTGGCAGCCCATTCCACACACTCACCACTCTCTACGTAAAAAACTTACCCCTGACATCCCCTCTATACCTACTTCCAAGCACCTTATAACTATGCCCTCTTGTGCTAGCCATTTCAGCCCTGGGAAAAAGCCTCTGACTATCCACACAATCAATGCTTCTCAGCATCTTATACACCTACAAATGGTGAAAATGTCACCCAATGAGCCACAAGGCACACAGAAAAGGGGCAACTGGAACTTTCAGGGGAATTGGACAGACTTTTGGAGGGGAAATATTTGCAAGGATCTGGAGAGAGAGCAGGAGCAATTGGAGACACGAGACTGCGGAAGTTGGAATATGGAGCCTCGAACAATCCATTGGATGGTCTTACTGGGTCAAGCATCTATGGGAGGTGGAGGAGGAGCAGAAAGAAACTGTCCATTTTGGGTTGAAACCCTGCATCAGAACACAATTATCTACTGGGGTATTATGGCTGTCTGTGCGGAGTTTGCACACTCTCCCTGGGTTTCCTCTGGCTGTTCCAGTTTCCTTTCCCACCCTGAACAGGTCAATAGATTAATTGGCTGCATGAGCCATTGAGTATAGGAGTTGCACTTGTACAAGACATTGGTTCAAAGTCCCAAGTAAAATTTATTGTTGAGGCCTCATCTGTAGTCCTGTGTCAGTTTTGGTCACAAAGATGTCAACAAGCTAAGAATACAGAGGAGATTTATGGGGATGTTGCCATGACTCAACAGGCTGAATTAAGGACAGAGCTTGAGTAGGTTGGGACTTTTTTACACCCAGGTCATGCTCTCTTCTCACTGCTGCCACCAGCAAGATGACACAGGAGCCTGACGATCACACCACCAGGTTCTGGAACTGTTATTACTGCTTAACTATCAGCTCTTGAACCAAACCTTCACTCGCCCCATCACTAAACTGTTCCCACAACCTATGGACTTAGTTTCAAGGACTCTTCATCTCATGTTTTCAACATTTATTGATTATTTATTTAGTATTATTGTTTTTTCCTCTTTTGTGTTTGCACAGCCTGTTACCTTTTGCACATCAGTTGTTTGTCTGTCCTGCTGAGCGTGGTCTTTCATTGGTTCAGTCGTGTTTCTTGGATTTACTGAGTATGCCTGCAAGAAAACAAACATCAGGTTGTATATGGTGGCATATATGCACTTTGATAATAAGTTTACTTTGAACGTTGATATTATAGATATGTACAAAACCATAAGGGCCATACAGCACAATGTGAAAAACTCTGACACAAACAGAATATATAGCTAGTGTGTTCAAGACTTTTGTACAGTCTGTTATATTGTCTTCCTTATTAACAAGTAATGCTAAATGCTACTGAGCTAATACAAAGCTAAAGACCCTTATTTCTTTTTCCCAACCACCTTCTTATTTTAACCAATACGTATACAGTACTGACAGTACTGTGCAAAAATCAGGTGTGTGTGTGTGTGTGTGTGTGTGTGTGTGTGTGTGTGTGTGTGTGTGTGTGTGTGTGTGTGTGTGTGTGTGTGTGTGTGTGTGTGTGTGTGTGTGTGTGTGTGTGTGCCAAGAGTTTGCACAGTTCTGTAGACAGAGTGAATGAATAGTCTGTTTCCCAGAGTTGGCAATATCAAGAACGAGGGCACAGGTTTAAGGTGAGAGGAGCAGAGATTTAATAGGAATCTGAGGGGCAACTGGTTCATCCAGAGGGGGTTGTAAATGGAATGAGCTGCCAGAAGAAGTGGTTTAGCTGATACCTTAATAACATTTCAAAGACACTTGGATAGGAGAGTAGAGGGATATGGGCCAAACACAGGCAAAGTGGGTCTAGCATGAACCAGTTGGGCTGTGGGTCTCTTTCCGTGCTGTAGACACTATGATTCTAAATTATCCACAGTGATTGAAAACTGAGTGTAAATAGAAGTCAATGGATTATATACATAAACACTGTGAATAAGATAAATATATGCAGCAAACTGAATTCTGACCCAACGAGCCATGCCACCCAGCATCCCGTCTATTTAACCCTAGCTTAATCACAGGACAATTTACTATGACCACTTAACTGATGACCAGTTAATGGAGGGAGGAGGAATTGTACAGTATACAGAAATTCC
The DNA here is from genome assembly GCF_048418815.1 of Hemitrygon akajei. Taxonomy (NCBI): domain Eukaryota; kingdom Metazoa; phylum Chordata; class Chondrichthyes; order Myliobatiformes; family Dasyatidae; genus Hemitrygon; species Hemitrygon akajei. The sequence continues at coordinate 74,090,169 of NC_133134.1, forward strand.
ATATAGAATACATACTTTGAGATGATAAACTCGTTGTGGGTCCAGGCATTATATACAGAAATTCTACAAGAAGATTATACATAGTGACAGTAAAGAATGGAGAAAATGGGCTGGAAACTGTAGGATTCTATAGAGAAACTATTATTATACTGAGGTTTGGGAAGGATTTCTAAACAGAGAAACTATGCAGAGGAAGACAGAGTGTAAAATGTAGTGACAAGGGTTTGGAAATCGGTTATAGACAGAAGTTGTCTAAAGAGATCGTAGACAGAGGGACTGAAAATAAAGGCATCGTATCACAGTATACCTGGAGGTTAAATAGAGAGATTGTAAACTGTTGAGTTTTGGGAATAAATCATTTCTTAATATTTTACAATAACCTGATCGTTGAGATATGATTGACTATATTGTGATTACTAACAGAGCGGTTATATACAGAGATCATCAAGAGAAAAACCAGGGGAAGATTATAACAAGGGATTATATGCAGGGAAATACGAAGCCAGGGGATCATAAATAAATAAATTCAAATTACATCTGGATATTTTGCAGAGACGGTAAGAAGGTAAATAAAAGGACACAATTTTATTTGTAAGTTATAAAGGTGATCCATAATTGTTACACACAAAGGTGATATAAAGTTAAAGGGAGAGAGAGAGAGAGAGAGAGAGAGAGAGAGAGGGAGACATATGATGTTATGATTTATTAATGCTTTTTGAGAAGGTGATTTTAGATGCATATCATACTTATACTGAGTTAAGTATTGTATGTAATTAGTTTTGCTACAATAAGTGTATGGGACACTGGAAAAAATGTTGAATTTCCCCATGGGGGGATGAATAAAGTATCTATCTATCTATCTATTTAACAGAGATTAGATTGTTTGAGGGTAGATGTTTAGATAGTTGCATATAATGATATGCACAAGAGTAAAATAGTGATTTTATAGAGAGATTATATATACAGTATGTTGAGAGAGAACAGCAGGTAACCCATCACAGGCTCAGGTAAGTATTCCTGAACACCCGGCCGATGTCACGCTGTTGGAAATGTTCAAGCTGCTCTGCTCAAAGGTCTAGTCTGTGGTAAATCCCACAAGATTCTTGCAGAGGGAAGTTTTTTGTGGCTATACTGTTCTTGGTGGGATTGCTCTTGTATCCATCCAGCGGCGGAGTTTTACAGGAGCACCAGCGGGAGTGTCCTGACCAACTGCATCATCGTCTGGTATGAGAATAGCAAGGCATCTGACCACAAGTCCCGACAAAGGATTGCCAGGACTGCTGAAAGGATCATCGGGGTCTCTCATCCACCCATCTGAGATATTTCTTTTATATAATGTTAATTTAAAGTCTCATGCACTTTCCAGGCCACATAAAAAAGTCCTGCACAGCTATATAAAAAATAGAAGGAATGTTGGGCAGGAGGTACTGTGCCATTGGGACAATGACTGTTAGGATGGGAAACAACTTCTTCCCCCAGGCTGTGAGATTCTGAACTCCCAGGTCTCTCACGAATGAAGCTCCAGTAGCATTATACTGTTTACTTTTTAACTTGTGCTGTAAATGCACCTCATTATTTGCTAATTTATTTGTGATAATGTGTTACGTGCGGGAGTTATTTGTACTGTCTTATGCACCCTGGTCCAGAGGAACATTTGGCAGTGTACATGAGTATAGTCGATTGGCGATAAGCTGGACTTGAGCGGAAGCAAGTCTTTCCCAACTGAAGGAACTATGTAAGAAGGAGAGGAGCAGTGAATGAGCTTTCTCAAGTTGGAGATTGTTCTTACCGGGCTGGAGCCAGCCATACCTGGTCTGGGTGCTAATCTTTTCCACGGAGATATCCTTAGCTTTCGAAGGCAAAGTGATTTACTAGTGAACAGCTTGGAGTGCCCAAGCAAATTTAAATTGCTTTAAGAAAATAAACTTTATTCATAATAAAATATTTTTGAGAATATACCATGCAATGTCTTCTAATTCTTTACAATCACCATCAGGGTTGTTTTATACATTCCCACACGTCAAAGAAATGTGCCTAACTCACATCTCCCCAAACTGATCCTTTACTCCCAGGTGAAGGAAGGTCAGTGAGCCCCTGGAGGGCCAAGGTGATGTTTCAAAGATAGCATCAAAATCAGCCCGAGGAAATTCAACACCACATCTAAAAACTGGGAAGACACCTGGAGCAAATCTGTCCAAGAGGGAGCTGTGCTACGAGAGAGCGACTCCACCGTGTCGCAGAGAACCAGTGGCAGCTGAGAAAGAGACCGAACAACCAAAAGACCCCACAAGCCACGAACCACAACCGACCCTTGCCCACGCTGCACCAGAATATGTGGGTCCCCGATCGGCCTCTACAACCTCCACCGACCCTTGCCCACACTACACCAGAATATGTGGGTCCCCGATCGGCCTCCACCGACCCTTGCCCACACTGCACCAGAACATGTGGGTCCCCGATCGGCCTTTACAGCCTCCACCGACCCTCGACCACACTGCACCAGAATATGTGGGTCCCCGATCGGCCACTACAGCCTCCACCGACCCTTGCCCACACTGCACCAGAATATGTGGGTCTCTGATCAGCCTTTACAGCAATCCGAGGACCCATCAATGGACAACCCCTTAGGAGAATATCACACTCGACTCTAGAGCTACTACACATCAGTAGCCATGTTGCCACTCATATGCCACCCCCGGGGGGTGTTACACCACCAGAATAATTGAGGGGCTTCCTTTCCAGTAGCAGAAGAACCCTACACTGTGGTCCTTCCCCACCGAGCTTTGGTGCATCCCTCAGTACGTACTCCTGCAGCCCAAAGCAAACTTCAAATGGTCTGAGGTGAGGTGATGCAAGTACCTGTGAAGTAGGTTTCAGTGGCTGATCTGCACAGTTTGGTTCGCGGCTGGCTTGACTGCACTGAGCTAGTGTAGAGCAGACGTTCTGGCAGGAGAGAGGGATTTCCTTCATTGCTTCTGCCTGAGGTCATGTACAGAGCTTTCAGCACTTAAGGGCTTCCTGAAATTCATACTAAAACAAGTGTCTCAGTCTGGGCCTGCCTTGGCACCAAGAATGAATCATATGGTTTCTTAGAATCTCAGGCTCTCAACACTGGAATTAGAAGAAGTGTCAATTTGAATGTCCTCAGACTATCAGGTTACTAAAGCAACGGATTTGCATTGATTCCCCAGCCAAGAGTTCATTTCCTCCGCCGCGTGGTTTGAAACGAGCCTTTCATCGCCGTTTCTCCTTTTCCTGAGGGTCCATTTACAGGCACTGGAGGGCAGAGGAAATCTTTTACTTAAGATAATCAGTCCGTAGTCTCTGAAACCAGCAAATGATTTGTATTTATAGTAAACTTAAAGCAATTATTCATTCTCCTCCACAGAGCTAATTCAGATTGAAGTAATCCCATCCACCATGCCAACCGCAAACCACTGAGACCGTGTGGAGGGAGCTTCATTCTGTGTCTGACCCCGGGAGTGTGTGATGGGACAGTGTGGAGGGAGCTTCACTCTGTTTCTGACCCCGGGAGTGTGTGATGGGATGGTGTAGAGGGAGATTCACTCTGTGTCTGACCCTGGGAGTGTGTGATGGGACAGTGTGGAGGGAGCTTCATTCTGTGTCTGACCCCGGGAGTGTGTGATGGGAGGGTGTGGAGGGAGTTTCACTCTGTTTCTGACCCTGGGAGTGTGTGATGGGACGGTGTGGAGGGAGTTTCACTCTGTTTCTGACCCCGGGAGTGTGTGATGGGACAGTGTGGAGGGAGTTTCATTCTGTGTCTGACCCCGGGAGTGTGTGATGGGAGGGTGTGGAGGGAGCTTCACTCTGTGTCTGACCCCGGGGATGTGTGATGGGACGGTGTGGAGGGAGATTCACTCTGTGTCTGACCCCGGGAGTGTGTGATGGGATGGTGTAGAGGGAACATCACTCGCTGTCTGACCCCGGGAGTGTGTGATGGGACGGTGTGGAGGGAGCTTCACTCTGTGTCTGACCCCGGGAATGTGTGATGGGACAGTGTGGAGGGAGCTTCACTCTGTGTCTGACCTCGGGAGTGTGTGATGGGACGGTGTGGAGGGAGCTTCACTCTGTGTCTGACCCCGGGAGTGTGTGATGGGACGGTGTGGAGGGAGCTTCACTCTGTGTCTGACCCCAGGAGTGTGTGATGGGACGGTGTGGAGGGAGCTTCACTCTGTGTCTGACCCCGGGAGTGTGTGATGGGACGGTGTGGAGGGAGCTTCACTCTGTGACTCAGCAAGTCAAGTAGGATCTGTTGAGGGGAATAAACAATCGACCCTGTGTCCTGATGTGTCACTGAATGATTCATCCACACCATCCTTGGGCATCATGTAGGCAACTGGGAACATGGTGCTACAGTTCGTAGAGCCACTGACACACACCTCCCCCCAGCCCCAAGACTGATGCTGACCTCTGGAGATCTCTGTGGAGTTTGCTGTGTGATCGCTTGGGTTTTCCCCAGGGATCTCAGTTGCCTTCTCTATCCTAGAGTGAAAAATAGAATCTTGAGGGGGAGGAAGGGGGTTTGACAGGAATGTGGGGACAATAAAGTGGGTGGTTGATGCTTAGCGTAGATGTGATGGGCCAAAGTGCCTGGTTATGAGCTGTACAACAATATATTTAGTCGTTACTGACTCATGCAGAAAAGTGATTCTGGTCTATTCAGTCATACACTCTGTGGCCACTTTATTAAGTATCTCCTGCAAGTTAATGCAAATATCTGATCAGCCAATCACGTGGCAGCAACTCAATGCATAAAAGCATGCAGACGTGATCAAGAGGTTCAGTTGTTGTTCAGACTAAACATTAGAAAGGGGAGAGAATTGTGATCTAAGTGACTTTGACTGGAATGATTGTTGGTGCCAGATGGGGTGGTTTGAGTATCTCAGAAACTGCTGATCTCCTGGGATTTTCATGCACATCAGGGCTTTCTGACCTTTTTTTAATGCCATGGACCCCTACCATTAACTGAGGGGTCCCAGCTTGGGAACCGGTGCCCTGGAGTTTACAGATAATGGTGTGAGAGATAAAAAAACATCCAGTGAGCGAGCGGCAGTTCTGTGGGTGAAAACGCCTTGTTAATGAGAGAGGTCAGGGGAGAATGGCCAGGCCGGTTCAAGCTGACAGGAAGGCAACAGTAACTCAAATAACAGCAGTGGTGTGCAGAAGAGCATCTCTGAACATACAACGTGTCGAGCCTTTGAGTGGATGGGCCACAGCAGCAGAAGACCACGAACCTACACTTCATCAGGTGCAGGAGGTAACAAATAAAGTGGCCACTGCCTGTATATCAGGTGATATGCACGGTACGGTATTTGATAATGCTGCCACAGAAGTCAGAATTTTCCCCCTGAATTCATCCAATCTATTTTCCTGTTGACAGAACCCGGTCCCAATTAATGTCGGTGTTTACATGAGGAGGGCTCTTGAGATTTTTGTTTGTGTACAACGCAGGATTGATTTGGAAAATCAGCGGATTCTCTGTGCCTCCAGTGGGACATGGCACCATTCTGCAGTCTGATGGGGTGGGAGGGGGGAGGTGCCCAATGATGTGGATGACTCATTCACTAACTAACATGTCAGCATAAGGGCAGAATCAGAATCAGGTTTAATATCACTGACACGTCTCATAAATGACGTTGTTTTGCTGCAACAGTACATTGATCCAAGAGGACTACAAACATGCCATACGGTTTGGAGGCTTGCGTGCCTCAGTGACCCAGAGAGCAACACTGGCTGGAGTCAGGGCATTATGCTTCTGCTCTTGGTAGGGTCACCCATGCCAAACAGGTCAAAAGACAGAGGCCAGACTAAGAGAGGCCCACCAGACCTCAAGGATCAGGGGTTCCGCTCTGGGCTAACAACCCTGTCTGGTAAAACAAAATAATGAAGTTTCCTTCTACATCTTAGTGAGATGGTATTCCTGAACCTCCACTTGGGACTTATATGATGGACAGCAGTGAAAACCAAGATGAAGCTCCTGACGCGATGAATAAAACCCTGAACACCACTGGAGATGGAGGGCCTTCATTGCTGTCCTAAACACCAGCACTGTAACAGGCAGTTCGGTAAGTAGGTAAGTATATTGCAATAGATAATAATTTAAAAAACTATAAATTACAAAATTACAATAATAAATATAATTATGTACATAATGTTCTCTCATGTGCTGTGTCATATGACCTCATTATGTGCCGTGTCGTATAATGTCATATTATGTGCCATGTCATATGACATAGGTGATCATGATCTTTCCATGACCATGATTGTTCTCAGCAAATTTATCTACAGAAGTAGTTTACCATTGCAGCCTTCTGGGCAGTGTCTTTACAAAACGGGTGACCCCAGCCATCATCAATACTCTTCAGAGATTGCCTGTCTGTGTTGGTGCGTGGCCAACTGATTAACGCGTGGGTCTAGTGATACGAAGGTGGCTAGTTCGAGCCTCGTGAGGCAGCGTGTTGTGTCCTCGAGCAAGGCACTTAACCACATATTGCTCTGTGACGACACCGGTGCCAAGCTGTATGGGTCCTAATACCCTTCCCTTGGACAACATCGGTGGTGTGGAGAGGGGAGACTTGCAGCTCGGGCAACTGCCAGTCTCCCATACAACCTTGCCCAGGCGTCAGTCATCATCGAATATCGATGGACAGCCAAAGAAGATGTCTGACATCAACATTTGCATAACCAGGACTAGTGATATGCACCGACTGCTCGTGTGACCATCCATCACCTGCTCCTGTGGTTTTACCTGACTCTGACTGGGGTGGTGGGGATTGGGGGGGGGGGGAGGTAAGCAGGTGCTATCCCTTGCCCAAGAGTGACCTGCAGGCTAGCGGAGGGAAGAAGCACCTTACACCTCCTTTGGTAGAGACGTATCTTCACCCCGTCAACCAAATAAATAAACAAAAATAAGAAAAAAATAATGATGTACTGTACATGGGTTCACTGTCCATTCAGAAATCTGACGGCAGTGGGGGAGCAGCTGTTCCTGACACGTTGAGTGTCTCCAGGCTCCTCTTTGATGGTAGCAATGAGAAGAGGCATATCCTGGGTGATGGATGCCGCCTTTTAAAGATATCCTCATGATGGGTCTGGCCGTGTTTGGAACTTTCTGCAGCTTTTCCAATCCTGTGCGGTGGCCCCTCCATACCAGATGGTGCTGCAACCAGTTAGAGTGCTGCCCACAGGAGAAATTTGCGAGAGTCTTTGGTGACATACCAAATCTCCTCAAACTCCTAATGAAATATAGCCACTGTCGTGCCTTCTTTGTAATTATATCAATATGTTGGGCCCAGGATAGATGACTGGAAGGAGTGAGGTGAGGAGTGATTGAGGTGAAAAGTTGTGCTAACCAGGGCCAGCTGCTCAGTGGTGCTGTTGATAAGCCCGGGCTGAACGCCCTCTACTCTGTCTTTAATTTAGTGTCACTGGCAAGTTTAGCAAGCATGCCTTTAGTGGAAACACAAGAGGCCACAGAATGGTGGAACCTCGAACAATAAACAATCTGCTAAAAGGAACTCAGCAGGTCAGGCAGCATCTGTGGGAGAAAGGCGATGTCGACGTTTCGGGTCGAGACCCCACAGGGTTTCTCCGCACAGTTGTTGCTCATTGTATCTTTCAGTGCCTTCCTCCAGCTCATCTGTTTGAATTGTCCCAGTTTCAATTCCTGGGGCACCTCATTCATTGCATCATGTCAAGTGAAAATGATCCCTTAGGTCCCCTGTTTAAGGAGAACAGGAGGGGGATCTTCTCACTTAGAGGGATAAGGGTTTGATTTCAACATTTCAGAGAGATTTGCATAGGTACATGGATGGGAGGGGCATGAGGGCTGTGCTCTAGTTGTTGGTCGATGGGATAATAGTTCTGCATGGACTAGATGGGCCAAAGGGCCTGTTTCTATGCTATAGTATTCAATAATTCTGTGACTCATAAGGCCTACATTCCGTTTCCTGTAAGCTAACCGATCTTCTACTTACAATAGTCTCTTAACTCTTACTCATGAGATTCTGATGCTTATGAATTTGGGGCCAATGTACACCATCAGAAAATCTGCAGAGAGGGCTGTAAACTCAACCTGCTCCACCACGGACACGAGCCTCCGCACTGAGGACATCTTCAAAAGGTGATGCCTCAAAAAGCGGCATGCATTATTAACGACCCCCCTCACCCAGGGTTCCTCTTCTCACTGCTCCCGTCAGGGTCAATGTTTTAGGTACACCTTCTTCCCCTGCATCTTCAGATTTCTGAACTGTGCATGAACCCTGAACACTGTCTCACCATTTTTTGCACTGCTTTATATATCAGTGTGCAATACACACTATAAATGATAATAAGAAATATGAGAATAGGGGTGAGAGGGATAATAAATCAGCCATGAGTGAATGGCAGAGAAGACTCAATGGGCTGAAGGGCCTAATTGTGTTCCTATGTAATAAATGTGCGGATTATTTTCTATATGGGGAGAAAATCCAAAAATCTGAGATGCAAAGGGATTTGGGAGTCCTTGTGCAGAACACCCTAAAGGTTAACTTACAGGTTGAGTTGATGGGGAGGAAGGCTGTTAGCATTCATTTCAAGAGGTCTAGAATACAAGAGCAGGGATGTGATGCTGAGGCTTTATAAGGCACTGGTGAGGCCTCACCTTGAGTATTGTAAACAGTTTTGGGCACCTCATCTTAGAAAAGATGTGCTGGCATTGGAGAGGATTCAGAGAAGGTTCACAAGATGATTCTGGGAATGAAAGGGTTATCATACGAGGAACATTTGATGACTCTGGGTCTGTACTCGCCAGAACTCTGAAGGATGAAAGGGGATCACATTGAAACCTTTCGAATGTTGTAAGGCCTTGACAGAGTAGATGTGGAAAGGATGTTTCCATGGTGGGAGAGTCTAGGACAAGAGGGCACAGCCCCAGGATAGAGGGGCGCCCTTTCAAAACACACATGTGGAGAAATTTCTTTAGCCAAAGGGTGGTGAATTTGTGGAATTTGTTGCCATATGCATCTGTGGAGGCCAGGTTGTTGGGTGTATTTAAGGTAGAGATTGGTAGGTTCTTAATTGGAATGGGGAGAAAGCTGGGAACTGGGGTTGAGGAGGAGGAAAAAAAGGATCAGCCATGATTGATTGGCGGAGCAGACTCGATGGGCCAGATGGCCAAATTCTGCACCCATGTCTTATGGTCTATGGTCTTCCCAAGTCAGATAATTCTTTTGGCAGGACCATGCACATTGCAAGCAAAGACAAGGGCCCCTTGCTCGATTTAACTTCTGTGTGTTATGTGTACGTATGTAAAGTGGTCAGAAGCAAATCCTTGCTCACATCACTGGTGGAAAGAAAAGAGATTTCTAGAGCTCTGGTTTGCGGGAGATGGGAAGGTAGTGGTATTCTGCATATTATGTGAAATTCCTTTGCCGTGAAGCAGCCCTGCCTTGAAAATCCACAGCCTGGTCTCGGACACAGCTTTTGATTTTCTCTTGTACGCAGAAGGCAACACATTCAGCAATAGGCCACAAGTCAACGTAAACTGTTTGCAGATTCCTCCATTCTCAGCAGCAGTCTGAACACTCAGTTAGATAACACAATGCCGTGAAACCTCATAGACAGTTTCCATCCTGCCCAGGCTGAGCTAATCCCACACTGAGAGCCAGAGTCCAGCTTCAACCCCATCTCCAGTTCTCACTGAGGTGCAAATTGTTAGGTGTTGGTTTTAACTCTTTCCACAACGTGGTCCCATTGCTGCTTCAGTTGCTACCTCACGGCGCAACATTCTTAAAGGCAACCCGCGCGGATAACTTGACTCACCACAACTCTGGAATGATTCCACAACCGACAGACTTATTTTCAAAGACTCTAAAACCCATTCGATCTAAGGAAAACCCCAATTTGTGATGACTACTCACACCACTGGACCAGGACTTCTGAGATTGAGAGAGTGCAACGGATTTTCCACTTAAAATCTTCTCCCGCACAGGTTTTGATGGATGACCACCATCATCTATCTACTTATGGTCTTCTTTTGCACATTGGTCATTTGTCAGTCTGAGTTTGTGTGTAGTTTTTCATTATTCTATCGTATTTCTTTGTTCCCTGTGAATGCCTGCAAGAACATGAATCTCAGGGTAGTACGTGGTGACTTTGAAAATAAATTTACCTTGAACTTTGATCTGTCATCAAAGATCCTCACCATCCAGGGCATACGTCTTCTCGGAAGTACCATGGGGCAGGAGGTTCAGAAGCCCGAACTGCCGCACGAGCAGGTTCAGGAACAGCTCGTTCCCTTCAGCCATTCAGACCTCAAGCCAACTGCAATGACTATAAACAAAAGAAAGTGAAAGTCTGCAGATGCTGGAACTCTGAGCAACACACATGACCCCTCCGATCACTTTGTGCTAAAATGGACTTTTTGGACTAAAATTTATTTTGTTCTAATTGCATTTTTTCTTGTGGGATTTGTGTATAATTGATAATGCTTGTGAATGCGGCTTATCTGATGCTGTTGCAAGGAAGTTTTTCGGTGTACCTGTGCATACATGTAAAGATTGGCTTTATTTGTTGGATGTATTGTGTGTTGAGATGTACAGTGAAAGGCGTTATTTGTGTCAGTCCGAAGATGTGTGCTGGGAGCGGCCCGCAAGTGTCGGCATGCTTCCACTGCCAACGTAACACGCCCACAACTCCCTGACCCTGACCGCACGCCTTTAGAATGTGGAGGAAACCAGTATTAATCCCAATGCTTGATTCTCCCCACGTTTTCTGTGATCCCCCTCAGATTCGACCCCTCACATACACACTAGGGGCATTTTATAGTGGCCAATTAACCGACCCGTTCACAGGTTTTTGAGAATTGGGTGGAAATCAAAGCACCCAGGGGAAACCCGTGTCTTCACAAACTCCAGACGCAGGCAGCACCGGAAGTGAGCATCGAACCCACGTCCCAAAAATCTGAGGCAATGGCTCTATTACTCATGGCACTGTGACGCCCGCATATGTTCCCCTTCCCACTCCCATCCTGCTGTGTCCGTCACAAGGAAACAAAATCTCTTCCAATTCATATTCAAAATCTCCCTTCCAGTCCGGCCTCCCTGAAGATTGTGGCCCTCCGAAACTCTGCTTCCCCGAGTCCTAACTCGCCCATCAGCACTCTTCCCTTGAAGCTGCCCGGGTGCGTGGCCGCGCAGTAACTGCAGTGCTCCCACACACATAGCCTTTGTTGCAGTGCAGCTTGAATCTTCTTTTATTTCATAATTGGTGAGTGCTGTATTTCACGGAGGGGAGGGCGGTAGGCTGATGAGGAGCATGAAGTTCATTTTCCGAGCATTGAATAGACTTGCCCAACTTGGACTGTGACAACAGCTCTCCCTCCTGAATTATTTCCCCCAAGTTCCCCTTATGCACTGCTGATATAGAGCAGAATTAGGCCATTTGTCCCATCGAGCGAACCAAGTCTACCGGTGTACTAGAAAATTGGAGAGAAATTTTCATCTGAGAAAAGGAATTTTTACGCATTGCGACTCAGCTGCTGGCCTACTGCTTTGCTGTTGTAAACGTTGCAAAAGGTGGATTGTGTAGGTTAGAAGTGAACTGTATTGTGAAGCTTTTGTATTTTTTGTAGTTTTCTCATTTAGTTAATTATGCTGTTCTTTTATGTTTTATTAACACCTGTGTTTTATAGACATGTTTGACTACAATCTTTTACAATTTCACTGTACTGATGAAACATTGGACATAAAATGAAGTCCGTCTTTACAATGAAAGCTACTCATCACTGGGTTTTACATGGACTGATGATCCAAGTTGTCTATTCCATTGTGCCCAGTCTGTGGCAAACAACTTACTAATACAGCAATGGCTCCAGCAAAATTGAAAAGACACTTAACTACAAATCACAGCCATATGACACTTAAAAGTGCTGATGATTTTAAATGGCTATTGGAATCTCAAAACAGAGTAAAGGTTTTGTTAATAAAGTCACAGTCAGTAAAAGGACTCAGGAAGCAAGTTAATTAGTGGCAGAATATTACCCGGAGAAGGAAAAGTCACACAGTTGGTGAGAATCTAGTGATGCCAGCATGAAAAATTATAGTGGGTAAAGTGCTGGCATCATTAGGTTCTCACCAACTGTGTGAATTTTCCTTCTCCGGGTAATATTCTGTGACTAAATTACTTGCCTCTGGAGTTACTTTACTGACTGTGACCTTATTAACAAAAGCTTTACTCTCTGTTTGTTTCGAGATTCAGTACAAGATGCAGTTTGAGAAATTGACAAGGTTTCACTCTCAAACTGTACGATAAGCCACTGTATTTATGACATGTCGTGTGATGCTGAAGAGGTTTTGTGTGATAAACTGAAAAATAACAGCTTCTCTATCCAGGTTAATGAATCAACAGATTTCACCAATAAATGTCATGTTGTAATGTTTGTAAGATTTGTAAATGATGGTGAAATAAAAAAGCAACTTTTCTTTTGCAAAGATCTGCCAGAAAGAAGCAAAGGCCAAGATATATTTAATGTTTTGATTTCATCTCTGGAAACAGAAGGTCTGTCTTGGAGGAACTTTGTTGACATCTGTGTTGCTTTGGCTTATGATTTTAAGTAATTTTACGATTCAACATTGTCAATAAATTTTCATGATGTAATTTTTTAAATTAATAGCATTAATTAAAATCATTTTACAACCTTTATTTAATTTAAATCTACCAAGCCTACCTTTAGAAGAAATAAATCCCATTTTGGCTTAAGCCAGTTATTTAACAGGAATTTATTATGTTTGCCTTATGAGGTTTTAAAAATTTATGAAAGGGAAAGAAAGATTAATTTCAAGAAAAGTACACTAAGCTTAACTACCTGTTTATTTTTCAAGAAAGGTTGGCTAAAAATTAATTCTGTACTCTAAAGAGCATTGACAATTATTTTTGGATTATTATATCTACAATTTACTGATCACATTTAACATCCTGTGAGCTATAGATATAATAATTTTTAAGCGGGGTTCTCTGAGACCTGAAAATTATTTCAAGGGTTCCTCCAAGGCAAAAAGTTTGAGAAAGGCTGTATTAGACCATATTAGACGTAGGACCAAAATCAGGCCATTCGGCCCATTGATTCTGCTCGCCATTCCATCATGGATGATTTATCCTCCCTCTCAAACTTATTCTCCTGCCTTCTCCCCGTAACTTTGATGTCCTAATTAATCAACCTCTGCTTTAAATATACTCAACACCTCAGCCTTCACAGCCATCTGTAGTAATGAATTCCACTGATTCAGCACCCTTCTCTTTTGTAACTGGGCATTCGTCTGTTCTGAGGCTGTGCCCTCTGATCCTAGACTCGGCCACTATAGAAAACATCCACTCTATCTCGGCCTTTCAGTATTGGATAGGTTTCAATGAGATCCCCCCTATTCTTCTAAATTCCAGTGAGTACAGACCCAGAGCCATCAAACATTCCTCATAAAGGGACCCAATTATATTGGTGTAAAACTGGTATGATTCTGGAAGTGTCTTTGTTCTGCATTTTTGAATAAGATCTGTCTCATTGGTCGATTCTTATTTATGAATCTGAATGGAATTTACCATGCTGGGCGCCATCTTTTTTAGCGTCTTAATCTCCGAGTTATTTTCTCTCTCTCTTTGCTCAGCAGGCCTCTATCAGTGTCCACTTCAATTTTTCTTGTTGTGAAGCAACAAGTTTTGTGCCTTGTTCCTGACTTCTGAAAGAATGTTGGCTGAAAACATCAGAATCCAACATCATTCTTCTTGAACATGCTTGACCAAGAGACAGCACCTTCTTTGGCATTGACCAGTCATAGGATTGTGTGATCTGGGAGTGAGTGCCCTGCATTTAGTCTGGGATCTAGTGATCCAAGTGTGAAAATCCTGGGTTTGATTTGGGAGTGAGTGATCCAGATTACACCAAAGACCATAGATCATAAGACATAGGAGTAGAAATAGGCCATTCAGCCCATTGTCTGCTCTGCCATTTCTTCATCGTCTCAACCCCATTCTCATGCCTTCTCCCCTTTACCTTTCATGCCCTGATTAATCAAGAATCTCTGCTTCAAATATACCTAATGACTTGACTTCCACAGGCATCTGTGACAATGAATTCCACAGATTCATCACCTGGCTAAAGAAATTCCTCCTCATCTCTGTTCTAAATGGACACCCCTCTATTCTGAGGCTGTGCCCTGTGGTCCTAGACTCTCCACTCTAGGAGTCATCTTCCCATGTCCACCCTATCTCGGCCTTTCAATATTCGATAGGTTTCAGTGAGATCTCCCCCCTCATTCTTCTAAACTCCAGTGAGTACAGGACCAGAGTCATCAAACACCACTCAGACATTAACACTTCCATTTCTGGAATCATTCTTTCGAGCCTCCTCTAGACTCTCTCCAAAGCCCGAACCTACCTTCTTAATGGGCTCCACACCCCACTAAAGCCTCAGCATCACATCCTTGCTTTTGTATCCTCGTCCACTCGAAATGAATGCTAACGTTGCATTTACTTTCCTCACCCTGCAAGCTAACCCTCTGGGATTCACAAGTCCCTTTGTATCTCTGATCTCTGAAGTTTAGAAAATAGTCTATGCCCTTATTCCTTTCAGTGCATGACCGTGCAGTTCCCTCCGTTATATTCCATCTGCCACTTCTTTGTTCAAGTTTATTGTCATCTACAGCCAAATGAAACAATGTTCCTCCGGACCACGGTGTGCCCACAGAACCTACAACCTGAGGGAAGAAGCTGTTACCCAATCTGTAAGTTCCAGTCCTGATGCTCCTGTACCTCCTTCCTGACGGCGGTGGGTCAAGGGGACTGTGGAGTGGGTGGTAGGGATCCTCAACAATGCTTCAGGCCCTTCGAGTCCAGGCAAACGTCATAAGCCCATTCTCCCAATTTGTCTAGGTCCTTCTGCAGGCTCCCTGCTTTCTCAACGCTGCCTGCCCCTCCACCTCAAACTTGACCATTAACTCCAACATCCTAATCATTGACTTATAACGTGAAAAGAAGTGGACCCAACAGTGACCCCTATGGAACGCCATTAGTCACCAGTAGCCAACCAGAAAAGGCCCCCTTTATTCCCACTTTTTGCCTCCAGCCAGTCAAAGTTCAAAGTGAATTTAGACCATATATAAGCGATAGGAACAGAATTTGGCTGACAAGTTTGCTCTGCCATTTTATCATGGCTGATCCATTTTCACCCTCAACCCCATATTCTTACCTTCTCCCTGTATCCTTTTAATCCTGACTCATCAAGAACCTATCGAACCACCTTAAATATACCCAATGACCTGGCCTCCACAGCTGCCTGTGGCAACTAATTCCATAGATTCACTACTCTCTGGCTAAAGAAATTCCTCAAATTCTCTGTTCTAAATGGACATCCCTCTGTTCTGAGCTGGCCCTAAACACCCTCAGAACAGGAAACATCCTCTCCACATCCATTCTATCAAGGCCTTTCAACATTCGATATGTTTCAATAAGATCACCCCTCATTCTTCTAAATTCTAGTGAGTACATGCCCAGAGCCATCAAATGCTCCTCAGATGATAAGCCTTTCATTCCTGGAATCATGCTCGTGAACCTCCTCTGAACCCTCTCCAATGTCAACACGTTTTCTAAGAGGCCCAAACCTACTCACGATGCTCCAAGTCAGACCTCACCAGTGCCTTATAAAGTCTCCGTATTACATCTTCGTTTTTATATTCTAGTCCTCTTAAATTGAATACTAACACTGCATTTGCCTTCCTCACCACCGACTCAACCTGCAAGTTAACCTTTTGGGGAAGTTAACTTACACAAGGACTCCCAAGACCCCTTGCATCTTACACTTTTGAATTTGCTGCACGTTTAGAAACTGGTCTATGCTTTCTGTTCCTTCTCCCAAAGTGAATGGCCACACACTTCCTGGTACTGTATTCCATCTGCCACTTCTCTACCTATTCTCCTAATCTGTCTAAGTCCTTCTGTAGACTTCCTGCTTCCTCAGCACTACCTGCCCCTCCACCTATCTTTGTATTGTTCACAAACTCGGCCACAACGCCATCAATTTCATCAGCCAAATCATTGACATACAATGTGAAAGTAGCGGTCCCAAAACCGATCCCTGTGGAACACCACTAGTCACCAGCAGCCAACCAGGAAAGGGCTCCCTTTATTCCCACTCTTTACCTCCTGCCAAACAGCCACTGCTTATCCCTGCTAGAATCTTTACTGTAATACCGGGAGCTCTCATTTTGTTAAGTAGCTTCATGTGTGGCATCTTGTCAAAGGCCTTCTGAAAATTCAAGTACACTTTGTCTATCCTGCTTGTTATTTCCTCAAAGAGTTGCAACAGATTAGTCAGGCCAGATTTTCCCTTAAGGTAACCACACTGACTTTGGCCCATTTTATCATGTGCCTCCTAGGAACCCTGAGACCTCATCCTTAATAATCGGACTCCAGCATCTTCCCAACGTCAGACCTTTCAGCCTCCCAAGCATAGTGTTAGCGACTGCACTCAGCTCTGCTCCCGGACTTCCAGTACACAGTCTCACCGCACAGTGTCTCTAGTTGTATAGCGGCTGACCCATCCTCAGCTCTATCACCCTGGCTGCCAATCCCCGACACCAGTCAAGTGTTGGTGTACTGAAGTATACCTACTTCGATAAATTTATTATCAAGTAAACCCTGAGATTCATTTTCTTGAGGGCATTCTCAAAGAATCCAAAACCCACAATAGAATCAATGAAACACCACACCTAACAACCAGTGTGGAAAAGACAACAAACTGAAAATACAAGAATAAAGCAGTGATAATACTAAATAAACAAGCAGTGAATATCGAGAACATGAGATGAAGAGTCCTTGAGAGTGAGTTGTGGGACCAGTTCAGTGATGGGGTCCCCTCTGGTTCAAGAGCCTGATGGTTGAGGGGCAATGCCCTGGTGCTGCGCTGCGGTCCTGAGGCTCCTGTACCTCCTGGAGGTGTATCGTGGATTAACTGGGTTTCGCCCCGGACCGGTCCCGGGACCCTCCTCCAGCGGGGCGGCCTCTGCTCCGGACACCGCCCCGGGCTCTGATTGACAGGGCTCCGCGCCGAGGGCGGAATCTACAAAAAAAGCGAGAGAACGGCGGGCAGAGGGGCCAGAGTCGGGGAGTGAAGCCGCTCGCTCTTGCTGTGTGACCGCCTGCCCATGGCTCCCGCTCCCCCTTTATTGCCCGTGTGTCTCCTGGCTCTCCTCGGGGTGGCGGCCGCCCGGCAATGGCAGGGTGAGTGAAGCGGGGGGCTGTGGAGAGAGGGTGGGAAAGTTTTCCTGAACTTTGGGAAAAGTTTCTACTCGAAGACGAGGGGAGTAATCCCCCCCTCCCACCCCGCGGACCCGCGATCCGCTCAGTCCCGAGAAAAGGTGGGGACTCCTCGGTACCTTTTGAACCGAGGGGGCATCACAGGCTATACCTGTGGAGGCGGCAGAGCCAGGTCAACGGGGCAAGGCTAGGAAGGCACGGGAAGTGGCGAGGGGCAAGGGGCACTGCGGGTTGGTAGCGGGTGCAGTGAGGGGTCAGACAGTTGTGGGGGTTAAGGGGCTTGACAAGTGAGAAAGGGGTATTGTAGGGGTCAAGAGGTGACGAGAGGGCATGGAGGAAGTGATAGGGTGCTGGAAGTGGCAAAGGTCAAGGGGCACGGGGTGCAGTGAGAGGGCGTGGGGTGTTGTGGGGTGTGACAAGAGGGCAAGGGAGGAGGTGAGAGGTCTTGGGGAAGTGGCAAAGGTCACGGGCAGTGGCCGTGGGAAGTGACAAAGGTCAAGGGGCACAGCATGATGGTAGAGTTCACAGAGCACAAAGGTCTGAGAGGGCACAGAAAAAGGCGAGGGTCAAGGATTACGGGGAGGCGGGGGTTGGTTTTGTGGGCATTGCCAGGGAAGCAGAGGCTGAATGGTGAGGGAGCAGGGGTCAGGATAAAATTCAGGTTCATGACCCCCGCCGGACTTGTCCCTTCAACCACTGCTGTTGAAGACGTACACCTTTTAAACGTTGCCCCCCCCCACCTCTCACACCCTCGAGGTTCCGTTTGAGATCGCCACCCCGCCTGTCTCTGACTGTTGTCTCCATCCGTTCCCCCCCCCCCCCCCCCCGGCAGTGATCGATTTCATGTCTATGCGCAACGTGATGGAGGAGGCGGCGATGGTGGAGAAGCTGGCAACGGAGATCCTGACAGTGGACGAGCTCTCTCTGCTGTTCACGTTTAACTTGCCGCCCGCACATCAAGTAAGTCTGCTGGGTTTCCACGCCAAGGACGATGGCTCCCAGTACCTGGAGGTGACAGTGATGGGAAAGACGGACAGAGGTAGGCACAGATGTACAAGGGGGTTTCCAGACTGTTGTGAAATGGTTAAAAAGGTGTAAATAGACCAACTACTGTTTAATTGAGTAACAAATTATGTACTTAACTGAAATACAGGACAAATTAGAACTACCAGTACTACCACAGCATTATAAAGCTGGGTATTAGTACTGCTTGCTGGTGGGAAATAAAGCCAAGAAACCAACTAAATACTTCACTCATTACCCTTTTCCTACTAAACGATCGCTGCAATCAGTCGACCGTAGCTTCCCCGTACCACCTGGCATTTTTGCGGTGGGAGCTGAAGTCTCGAAGGTGCAGGACGGCTGTGGCGTGGTGCGTACGGGCCAAATCGAGGCGGAGGGGTCTGGGCTGGAGAGCGGGGGATGAGCGGATGTTCGGCCATTCCTGGAGTGAAGTTGAAGGCTCTTCGATTCGGCAGAACCGAGGCGGCGGGGCCTGAGTGCGAGAAAAGACCCGAGCTTTGATTGGCTCGAAGACTGAGCCGCATTGGAAAAGTGGGGTACAGGCCGAATTGAGATGACGGGGCACCGGCCTGAGAGCATATCGAAGTGGCAGAGTCCGGGTCCGAGAGCAAGGTCTGGACGATTTTAAGCGCTGGACAGGGTGCCAGGACCAGAGGCGAGGCACGGGCCAGTTCCAGTCACTGCTCCACGAGGTTTACTTGTCTCCACGATGAATGTCAACTCGTTACCCTACGAGGTTAGCTCGTCTTTGCACCGGGCTGTGGCTGTGGCCTGCCACTGTCACACTGTGAACTCACTGCGTGCGTTTTCCTTATGTTTTCTCTGCGTGTTTGACGATCTTCTTTTGTGTTAATGGGTTCTATTGGGTCTCTTTGCTTTGTGGTTTCCTGTAAGGAGATGGATTTGTATAAAGTATACATACTTTCATAATAAATGTACTTTGACTTGACTTATTTAGTTCCTAATAGTTATTGATGGAGGAATTCACCCAGTGTACGTTGCCGTGTTCTTTTGATTGATTGTAAACGAACAAAATCAGCGCAGAATTGGACAGCCTTCAAACAGTGCTTTCAACTACTGTATCCTCAAATCTTCATCTTTATTGTCACATTCAAGATGATTGCTGATATCTTCAAATTCTTCGTAGTTTCTAACTTGTTAAAGTAGCGGAATAGTTTCATTTTTACTCCCTGCCGTTTCTGGCATGTCCAAGCCTGAATGCTTGAAACTGCAGTGAGCAAAGCTGTTCTGAATTGTCTTGCTGCTTACCTCTTGCCAACTATTGGTGACAAAAATCACTGTTTGCTCTCGGCTGGAGCGTCTGAACGGCCACACAAGTTCATGTGACTGACACTAGTTAGAAACTGTTTGGCAACAATCTCCTGTTCCAGTTAAGTGGCATAGTGTCCCAATTAACAAGAATCCGTTGTACAGGCAGTCCCCGGGTTACATACGAGTTACGTTCCTGAGTCCGTCTTTAAGTCGGATTTGTACGTACGTCGGAACAAGTACGTCCGGTATTATTTAGCATCAGGCAAACGTTTGTCTTAGTATATAGTATATATTTTACCTTTCTATGCATATAAAACACTTAAGAAACATATAAATTCTAATAATTAAACTACTGCGTTGCTTAGTAATAATTGTAGCTTTCATCGGGGCAGGGCCTTTCAAATGCTCCATTATTCTTTAAAATTGTTCCGATCGTTGACCGACTGTAGCCTAACGCTTTTCCAGTGACCGATGACGTTTCACCTCTTTCCAAACGCTTTATTATTTCCACTTTATTTTCAATCGCGATCACTTCCTGTCAATGGAACAGAGACACTGTGGGTGGTGGGTCCTGAGCTGTGCCGGCTCCCGAGGCTCGCTGGGTCCTAAGGACCACCGCACACCGTCAATGGAACAGAAACACTGTGGGTGGTGGGTCCCGTGCTCCGCCGGCTCCCGAGGCTCGCTGGGTCCTAAGGACCACCGCACACCGTCAATGGAACAGAAACACTGTGGGTGGTGGGTCCCGAGCTCCGCTGGGTCCTAAGGACCACCGCACACCGTCAATGGAACAGAAACACTGTGGGTGGTGGGTCCCGAGCTGCACCGGCTCCCGAGGCTCGCTGGGTCCTAAGGACCACCGCACACCGTCAATGGAACAGAAACACTGTGGGTGGTGGGTCCCGAGCTCCGCTGGGTCCTAAGGACCACCGCACACCGTCAATGGAACAGAAACACTGTGGTGGGTCCCGAGCTGCACTGGGTCCTAAGGACCACCGCACACCGTCAATGGAACAGAAACACTGTGGGTGGTGGGTCCCGAGCTCCGCTGGGTCCTAAGGACCACCGCACACCGTCAATGGAACAGAAACACTGTGGTGGGTCCCGAGCTGCACTGGGTCCTAAGGACCACCGCACACCGTCAATGGAACAGAAACACTGTGGGTGGCGGGTCCCGAGCTCCGCCGGCTCCCGAGGCTCGCTGGGTCCTAAGGACCACCGCACACCGTCAATGGAACAGAAACACTGTGGATGGTGGGTCCCGAGCTCCGCCGGCTCCCGAGGCTCGCTGGGTCCTAAGGACCACCGCACACCGTCAATGGAACAGAAACACTGTGGATGGTGGGTCCCGAGCTCCGCCGGCTCCCGAGGCTCGCTGGGTCCTAAGGACCACCGCACACCGTCAATGGAACAGAAACACTGTGGATGGTGGGTCCCGAGCTCCGCCGGCTCCCGAGGCTCGCTGGGTCCTAAGGACCACCGCACACCGTCAATGGAACAGAAACACTGTGGGTGGTGGGTCCCGAGCTGCACCGGCTCCCGAGGCTCGCTGGGTCCTAAGGACCACTGCACACCGTCAATGGAACAGAAATACTGTGGATGGTGGGTCCCGAGCTCCGCTGGGTCCTAAGGACCACCGCACACCGTCAATGGAACAGAAACACTGCGGGTGGTGGGTCCCGAGCTCTGCCGGCTCCCGAGGTCTGCTGGGTCCTAAGGACCACCGCACACAGTCAATGGAACAGAAACACTGCGGGTGGTGGGTCCCGAGCTCTGCCGGCTCCCGAGGTCTGCTGGGTCCTAAGGACCACCGCACACAGTCAATGGAACAGAAACACTGCGGGTGGTGGGTCCCGAGCTCTGCCGGCTCCCGAGGTCTGCTGGGTCCTAAGGACCACCGCACACAGTCAATGGAACAGAAACACTGCGGGTGGTGGGTCCCGAGCTCTGCCGGCTCCCGAGGTCTGCTGGGTCCTAAGGACCACCGCACACAGTCAATGGAACAGAAACACTGCGGGTGGTGGGTCCCGAGCTCTGCCGGCTCCCGAGGTCTGCTGGGTCCTAAGGACCACCGCACACAGTCAATGGAACAGAAACACTGCGGGTGGTGGGTCCCGATCTGTGCCTGTTCCTGAGGTCCACTGGGTCCTAAGGACCACCGCACACCGTCAATGGAACAGAAACACTGCGGGTGGTGGGTCCCGAGCTCTGCCGGCTCCCGAGCTCCGCTGGGTCCTAAGGACCACCGCACACTGTCAATGGAACAGAAACACTGCGGGTGGTGGGTCCCGAGCTGCACCGGCTCCCGAGGCTCGCTGGGTCCTAAGGACCACCGCACACCGTCAATGGAACAGAAACACTGTGGATGGTGGGTCCCGAGCTCCGCCGGCTCCTGAGCTCCGCTGGGTCCTAAGGACCACCGCACACCGTCAATGGAACAGAAACACTGTGGGTGGTGGGTCCCGAGCTCCGCCGGCTCCCGAGGCTCGCTGGGTCCTAAGGACCACCGCACACTGTCAATGGAACAGAAACACTGCGGGTGGTGGGTCCCGAGCTCCGCCGGCTCCCGAGGCTCGCTGGGTCCTAAGGACCACCGCACACTGTCAATGGAACAGAAACACTGCGGGTGGTGGGTCCCGAGCTCCGCTGGGTCTTAAGAACCACCGCATTGAGACAGGTTAAATGGGACAAGTGGGGGCTGTGCTGGGTTTGGGTATTTGAGCCTCCACAATATTCCACGTGGGAATTTAAACTGGAGGTGGTGGTGTTTTTTTTTTAAGTGGTCGAGTTGCGAGCTCAACATCAACCCGGCACAGATGGTACGGGAGTCACTGGATCGACAACAACCCGGCACGGGAGTGGTCTGTCAATGGATCGAACTCGCGAACCTCCATTCTCCAGCCTGGCGCTGATCTCACTGCGCCACCAGCCAACTGGAACGGGGGGGGGGGGGGGGGGGCGGGGTCAGGGTGAATCTTACTAAGAACAATTTAAGCCAAATACAAAGTTAAACACTCAACACAGTGTCAACGGCAACAACTTAAAATGGCGGACGGCTTTCTCTTTCCTCTGTTCGTAAGTAAGAGTTGTCCGTAAGTCGGACATTCGTAAATCGGGGACTGCCTGTACTACCTTAGTATCTCGGGTTAATTGGGGCAACCTTTAAAAAAACAAAACTAATTGAGAAACTAGCTGGGATACCCTTCACTTATTTGGGACACCATGCCGCTTAATTGGGACAGGAGATTGTTGCCAAACAGTTCAGTCACGTGTCTTTGTGTGGCTATTTAGATAGCGTCATTTACGATGTATTCAAAAGGCAGTGATGTTTGTCACTGATAGTTGGCAAGAGATAAGTAGCAAGACAATTCAGAACAGTTTTACTCACTGGGGTTTCAAGCATTCAGGCTTGGAGATGCCAGAAACAGCTGGGAGTGAAAGTGAAACAATTCCACTCCTTTGACAAGTTAGAAATGACAGAGAATTTGAAGGTATCGACAATCACCTTGAATGTTACAATGAAAATAAAGATTCATGTTCTTTCAGGCATTTACAGGGAAACAAAGAAGTGTAATAGAATTTACAAAAAAACCTCTGCAGAAACAAAGACGGAGAAGTAACCAATGTGCAAAAGAAGACAAATATAAAACAAATACTGAGAGCATGAGTTGTAAAGAGTCTTTGGAAACGAGTTGTGAGTGTGGTTGTAACATTGGTTCAGAAAGAATTAATTGTTACACAGAGAAAGTGCAGTGCAAGTGGACATTAAGGTGCAAGGATCACGGCGAGTTAGATCGAGAGCGAAAACAATCGAACTGTACCCAGCCAGACATCCTCTCTTCTCCTACCGACAGAAAATGTAGAATTCTGAAAACATGTTCTGCCAGGCTTAAGGTCATCTTGTATCCCGCTGTTATCAGGTTCTCGAACGAACCTCTCATACGCTGGAAGGTGAGCGCCAGATTCTGACCGTTCCACTTTGTCCACCTGCACCCCACTTCCTCTGTAATTGTAACACTACACACAGTGAATATGCTTTCGTGGCCGCCTGCTGCTGTAGCCCAAACACTTTGAGGTTTGATATGCTCTTTTACATGCCACTGTTGTAACGTGTGGCTATATGAATTACCGTCACCTTGAACCTGTCTGGCCATTCTCCAATGACCTCTCTCATTGGCAAGGCATTTTCGCCCGTAGAACTGCCGCTCACTGGATGTTTTTTGTTCTTCACACCACTCTCTGTAAACTCTAGAGATGTTGTGCGTGAAAATCCCAGGAGATCAGCAGTTTCTGAGATACTCAAACCACCCCATCTGGCACCAACAATCATCCCACAGTCAAAGTCACGGAGATCACATTTGTTCCCCATCCTGATGTTTGGTCTGAACAACAGCTGAACCTCTTGACTGTGTCTGTATGTTTTTATGAACTGAGTTGCTGCCACGTGATTGGCTGATCAGATATTTGTATTATCGATCTGGTGCACTTGATAAAATGGCCCCTGAGTGTAGACTCTGCACTTCCTTTCTCTACTACCCCGGTGTACTTGTGTACGGAAAGCTCTGTATGGATGGCACACAGACAAAGGTTTGTACTGTGTTGTGGTACACATAACAAACAGAAACAATTTTCCCAGTTCAGAGCCCAATCACAGGCAGATAGTAACTTATTAATTTTCATACAGGCAATACTGTTCAAATTCTTTTATGATGGGGTAAAGTGCAAACAGGAAAATAACCAGAAAAAGTGAAAATAAAAGGCAAAAAGATGTTTGTTAAAAGCAAGGTTAAATATGTTTTGAGCTGGTGTTTACTGAGTCTGCGTCCCTTATAATTTTAGGTATTGAATTCCACAGTTTAGGAGTGTAGTTCAAAAGAGCTGACCTGCCAATTATCTTTTGAGGGAGTTTGTTTAAATTTGAGAGACCAACAGGAGGAGACCTGAGAGCTTGTGCAGGATTGGCATGGACTAGATGGGCCAAAGGGCCTGTTTCTGTGCTGTACTTTTCTACGACTATTATAAAACAAAAGCGATGCTGTGATGTACTCCAGTCCCAGACCAGTGAGAGCTTTAAAGACAAGAAAGAGAACTTCCCAATTAATTCTACAAGATACAGGAGGCCAGTGCAGATGGGAGTGGTAAACTCCCGCATCCTGGTTCACTCTCGCTGCTCTGGATATCCTGACCAGGGTCAGCCTCGTGCAGGGTTGGTTTACAATGTCCCGTTGCTATTCCAGAACTCATGTTGGGAATTCCTGGTGGGATGGGGTGGGGAGGAGAAGTTATGAAAGTTGTGGGGGAGGTGGGAAGGGGCGGTGGGTGAGGAGGTGGGAAGGGGCGGAGCTCCTCGGGAAGTTTGGATGAGGTGAGAAGTTTGGTGGGTGTGTTGGGAGCAGGAGTGAGGGGGATAGGAAGAGGGCGAGATGGTGGTTGGTTTAATATTGTCACGTACGGAGGTGCGGAGAAAAGTTTTGTTTGCACGGCACCCAGAACGATCGTATAATTACATTGAGGTCGTATGGGGCTGCCTGGGTGCTAGTGTGGCAGTTAGAGTGACCCAGTTACAGCTTGGGGATGGGGCACTCTGGGGTTGAGAGGTCAAATCCAATTGGCGTCTGTAAGGAGTTTGTACGTTCTCCCCGTGACCGCCTGTGTTTTCTCTGGAAGCTCCTGTTTCCTCCCCCCGTACCGGCCAGTGGGTTAACTGGTTACTGTGAATTGTCCCGTGATTAGGCTGGGGTGAAACGTACGGGTTGCTGGGCGGTGAGGCTCGTTGGACTGAACGGGCCTGTTCCGCGCTGTATCGCTAAATCAATAAATAACGTGCAAAGGAAAAGCGACAACAGAACGCAGAATAAATCGTTACCGTCACAGTGCGGGTAGACAATTAGATGAGGTAGATTGAGAGAGCAAGGGTTCATCTTATTGCACAAGAGGTCTGATAACAGCGGGGGAGAAACTGTCTTTGAACCTGGTGGTACGTGCTCTCAGATTTGTATCTTCTGTCAGAGGGGAGCAGCGATAAAATCCGTGGTTGCAGGGGGCTTTGATTATGTTGGCTACAGACCATACTGCTCAGGGACTTTGGTGACTGAATGTCTTTCGTGTGTGCTGTGTGCTGTTGGCACTGCGCTTTGCACCTTGGCCCCAGAGGAATGCCGTCTCCTTTGGCCATATCCGTGTGTGCGGTTGAATGACAAGTAAATTTGGATTTGTACTTTCTCAATGGAGCGGGAAGTGTGGACAGTCAATAAGGGACACCTGATTTGCGTGCTGGACTGGGCTGGGTTTTCATCTCTCTTCTGTTCCTTCCAGCTGTGTGCCTGCTAGGCTGTGAATACTCCCAGTCAGGATTCTTTCTATGGAGCTTTTATTGGTGAGGGCCAATGGGAACGTGCTGACCTTCCTAAGTTGGAAGCAATGTGGGAAGGGCAAAGCTGGTTAGGAGGACGCTTGGTAAAGAGGAGCGAGAAGCACTAATTGTCACGTTCTCCCAGTGCTCGTCCAGTACCTGAGGGAAGACGGGAGGACCCAGTCCGTGAGCCTACGGAACGCAGAGCTGGCCGATGGGAAGACCCACTCCGTCATCCTGAGGTTCACGGGGGTGCAGAGCGGCCGGATCTCTGTGGAGCTGCACGTCGACTGCCGACAGGTGGACTCCAGCTTGGACCTGCCGGCCATGGACACGATTCCCCCTGAGACGGCCGACATGGTCCAGGTGCGAGTGGACGAGGCGTTCGAACAGCTCCAGGTGAGGTCGGTCTCTGTCTCTGGGGAGGAAGGTAGATATTACTCGCTGCTTTAAGCAGAAATGCGTACTCTTGCATCATGACCTTCCATCTCTCGTGTTGGTGCCAAACACCAGCTTCCCCTCCCTGTCAACCTGAAGGTTTGCTACACTCGAAGTTCAAGGTAAACTTATTATCAAACTACACAATGTCTCCGTTCCGGCCCAACGAGCCACACTGCCCAGTGTCCCACCGATTTAACCCTAGTCTAATCACAGGACAATTTGCAATGACCAGTTAACCTACTGACCAACAATTTGGTCTGCGGGAGGAAACCGGAGGAAACCCACGCGTTTCACGGGGGGGTGGGGAACGTACAAGCTCCTTAAAGGTGGCACCAGAATTGAACCCCAAATTCTTGAACACCCCGAGCCGTAGTAACGCCACACCAGCCGCTGGACTCCCATCGTAGGGTCCTTGAAAGTGCGTGGAATCAGTGCAGGCTTGAGATGAGCGAGGTTATCCACACCGGTTCAGGAGTCTGATAGCTGAAGGGTGGTAACGGCTGTGAGCCACAAGCAAGTTTAATCTGCCTGCAGTATTAATGCACGTAGGTTCCCAAAGCTTCTGTGCTCTCCATTGGACTGAATGCCTGCCATGGGCACTGGGAATAAACTGGATATTCCGCCTTTGCAGCCAGGTCTAGAGCGTGGAGCTCCTCCTCCAGCCATCCTGGAGGTAGCAGCTTCCCCACAGGGGCTGCAGCCGCCCATGTCCACCAGCTGCTAAAGGAGGCCAGGCGTCTCCAACAGCAGCATCCCGCAGAGTTCAAAAGTAAAAGGCCTGCTATTTCTCACGGTGTTGGAGTCTTGACATGTGGGCCTTCCCAGATTGGACTCGGGAACTCGGGCCTGCCCGGAGGGGCGGTCAGCGTTTAACCACTCACCCTATTTTCCACCCGACCTCCCTGCTGAGAAACCACAAACTGCGGGTGCTGGAAATCCAGAGCAGCATGCAAAAATCATCCGAGTACCTTCCGAAGAGTCCAAAACCTTCCCGGGATGGGGGTGACTAGAACTGCACACGGTAACTCCAAATGTGCCCTAACCAAAGCGTTTTGTATTCTGCAGCATGACCTACTCTTGCACACAGCACCACGACCGCGTAGGGCAAGTATGCCGTGCATACCAAGAAGCTGACAGTTTTCCATGCTGTGGGAATCCAGGCATGCGAAGAATGTGGCAGGAGCACAGCTCCCTGTCCCCTGGCTGACTCACACTGTCAGAGCTCGGGAACCAGGATTCCCTGGGAATCCGCAAGCTGTGCGTCCCTGGATCAAAGTTCAAAGTAAATGTGGGCACCGTGGTTAACGCGATGCTCTTGTGTCTCGGAGCGTTCCGGAGTTCGCGGTTAGGTTCCGGTACCATCTGTAAGGAGCCTGCGCACGTCCTCCCCGTGGAAGGTGTGCGGTTTCCCCGGGCGCCCTGGTATTCCCCCCCCCCCCCCCCCACACTCACACACACAGTTCAAAGGTGTCCCGGGTAGGTTAACCAGTCGTTGTAAAGTGTCCCGTGATTAGGTTAGGGTTAATCGGGGTTGTGAGGTTGATGGAAGGGTTAACTCTGGGCTGCGTCCTTAAATAAATAGATTTATTATTGAAGTACAAGTACGTCACAATATGCTACCCCGAGGTTGATTTTCTTGCATGCATTCATCGTGGATACAAAGACTTACAAACAGAAAAAATGAAAATCTACGCACAAAGATAGACCAAAAGCCAATGTGCAAAAGAAGACAAAATGCACAAATACTTTAAAAAAAAAACCCCAGGTAATAATGATTACTGAGAATATGAGTCGTAGCCTGCAGTCGCTGACCCGCACAATGTGTCCGATGGGGTTGTGGCTCTTACTGACCGGTGTCTTGCCTCTCTTCAGGGCTCTCTGGAGGAGTTGAAGGTGGTCCTCGGAGGGACACTGGGCCAGGTCGGAGCACTGCAGGGTTGCCCGCTTCAGGGGGACATCACATCAAAGAGTAAGGGTATGGATTTAAGAAGCAGCTTTGTGGCCCGCTGATCTATCACCCCGTGTATGTCAAATCCATGAGCACCATTTCTTCCCTGACCCTCCTCGTTCTCAAGAGTCAGTCAATATTGCCGCCCGGATCAGAGAGCTAGAGCTTTTCTCTTTGGAGCGAAGGGGGATGAGAGGCGACTTGATAGAGGTGTACAAGGTGAAGGATAGCCAGAGGCTTTTGCCCAATACAAGGGGCATAACTTTAAGCTGATTGGAGGACAATATAGGGAGGTTATTTTTACAGAGGGAGTGGTGGGTGTGTGGGGTGATACATTAGGGACATTTAAAAGACTTAGAAAAGTGGAGGGTCATGTGGGAGGGAAGAGTTAGACTGATCTTCGAATGGGTTCAAAGGTCAGCACAGCATCGTGGGCGTGCAGGTGCTGTACTGTCGTAAAGTCTCCTGCGGAATGAGCCCCTTTAAGCTGGCCGGTAGTGGGGTCAGCACTGGACTTCGAGGCAAATGGTCGCTGGCTTTCTTTCATCCCTACGTTCCATAAACATCCCTAACGTATCTGCCTCTACTGCTGCCCCTGACCCCTGGCAGCTGGAGCTGAGCTATGCTTGCTCCATCGACCCTGTTGTACTGGATCCACTTTGGGCAGTCTCTGCTTTTGATGGGCTGAATGGCCTAATTCTGCTGCTCTGTCTTGTACTCTGTTTGAATGCTACACCCTTCCACGCTTAGTCGTCGAGGACGACAGCTCAGAAACAGGCCCTGTGGCCCCTGGTGTGTTTCACCTTAACCTACGACGCCTAGTTCTAGACTCGCCCAACCCCAGTGGAAAAGCCTGCTTGCAATTGCCCCATTGAAACCCCTCACGGTTTTGTATACATAACCCTGTCTGTGACTTACTTAAGCCCGTCACCCCCGCGGAGGCACAGGCCGCCGTCAGAGCTCGCAAGAGTGCTCTGTCCTGGGCTGCTAGAAGGTTGATCGGCCCTGCGACTTCCACGATCACCACGCAACCTCATTCCTCTTCCAGACGAAGGTCCTTTCTCTGCCAGAGTTTCTGCAGCTCTGGGGTTTTACGGGATGCGGTTGTTAGCCCCATATCCAACCCCCCCCCCCCCCCTTTCTCAGCCGGGCTTGGGGTCATCCCTAGTGGAGTTACCATTTGATCAAGACCATGTCCAACCACCCCTCCTTTCTCAGCCGGGCATGGGGCTACCCATGGCGGAGTTAACCCTATCTATACTCCTCATCATTTCTCAGCTGTATCTTTGCCCCTCATGACCTTGCACACAGAGTAGTTGTAGTAGATCACTTGTTAAGATCTTGTTTCTGATCCTCAGCTTCTGACCATCACTTCCGTCTCTCTCCCGACAGTCATTGATTTCGTAGCCATGCGCCAGCTGGGGCGAGAGGCATCGGCGCTCGAGGAGCTGGCCGCAGCGATCGCCTCAGTGAGCGAGCTCTCGCTGCTGTCGGTGTTCAGCCTCCCGCCTGGTCAGAGTGGCGTCCTGCTGGGCATCTACGACAAGAGCAACAGCTCGCGATACCTGGAGGTGTCCGTGAAGGGAAAGGTGAACAGAGGTAGGGGTCAGGTAACTGTTCCGTCAAGAGGGGGGTGGGGGAGGTTCTCAGCCCGATTGGTAGTTGGTGACCTGCTGTGGTCCTTGTTGCCTAGATTGTTGCTCTCTCAGATCTCATCTCAGGGTATGAGGCCCTTTGTTGGTCGGATATGGTGTCTGAACAGTCTATGTGATATAAAGTCAGGCCAGTACGATACGGAGAGCAAGCTGCTGCCCACCCAGCAGGCTCCCTCATCCAAGCAGCTGATGAATCCAGAGGAATGGTAGAGACGGATTCAGTTTGGCACCAGTCAGCGTTGAACTTGACGTAGGACGGCCTTAGGGACTCCAGCTCCGGATGTTTCCCTCGGGGTTTCCCCCCGGACCCTTCCTCATGAGTGGGTGTAGCACAAGGCAGCGGAGGTTTGAGATCAGAGTTTTCCTTCTCCGAACGAGCTGCCGACCACGGCCGACGAGCCCCATGTACGCAAGCGAATAAATGGCATGAAAGCTCGCTTTTTGCAGCAACACGGTACATAACAAAGATAAATTAATGCAAACTTAAATGAACGTAAATTAAACATAACTTAGACGTGCACAAAATAGATAACAAATATAGCATCTTTACAACAAACTAATTGGAACCTGTATGTCTTTGGAATGAGGGAGGAACAGGGGCACCTGGGGGGAAATCCACACAGTCATGGGGAGAACGTACAAACCCCTTTCAGATGGTGGCAGATTGCTGGTGCTGTAATACCATTGCAGTAGCTATTGTGCTCCCATGGAGAGGGAGTGAAGGGGGAGAGAGACTCTTGGGATTTCTCGTTGGTTCGAGGACCTGATGGCAGTGGGGTGGCTGGTTCTTGGAGGCCCTACCTGAGGGCCTCATCGAGAAGAGGGCACAGCCCAGACGCTGGGGGTCCCTGATGATGGATGTCGCCTTCCTGGGGACCTAAGTGTCCCTCGATGATGGGGGGCACTGTACCCAGGATGGAACTGGCTGGGTCCCACCCCTCTTGTGTTCCTGTATATTGGAGTTTGCATACGAGAGCGTGACCGGGGATATAACACGGGGTATATTGCCTAGTACGATATATCTGACTGGGGATATTTCGGGTGGAGGATGATTGGTTCCTGATTAACTAGCATATCAAAGGTTACGGGGGGAAAGGGAGGAGAGTGGGGATGGGGGTAATTAAATCAGCCACAATCGAATGGTGATGGGCTGATTGGACTGATTCTGCTCCTGTGTCTAACGGGATGCAGCCAGTCAGAATACTTTCCACTGTACATCGGCAGAAGTTTCTCCAAGTCTTTGATGGTGTGCTGAATCTCGTTAAACTAGTAAGAAAGCAGGGAGGCTGGCATGCCTTCTCCGTCTCTGTGCTGGGCCCCCAAGGTGCTGAGACAAAGGAAGATGCCCACCCGTCTATCGCAGAACCTTCTGAGAGGACCAGTCCCCGTGATCCAGAAGGGCAGGTGGGGCACAGGGTGGTGAGTTGGACGGAGAGGATGACAGTGGTGGTGGGCACAGGGTGAGTTGGATGGAGTGGACAGTGGTGGTGGGCACAGGGTGAGTTGGATGGAGTGGACAGTGTAGTGGGCACAGGGTGAGTTGGATGGAGTGGACAGTGGTGGTGGGCACAGGGTGAGTTGGATGGAGTGGACAGTGGTGGTGGGCACAGGGTGAGTTGGATGGAGTGGACAGTGGTGGTGGGCACAGGGTGAGTTGGATGGAGTGGACAGTGGTGGTGGGCACAGGGTGAGTTGGATGGAGTGGACAGTGGTGGTGGGCACAGGGTGAGTTGGATGGAGTGGACAATGGTGGTGGGCACAGGGTGAGTTGGATGGAGAGGATGACAGTGTAGTGGGCACAGGGTGAGTTGGATGGAGTGGACAGTGTAGTGGGCACAGGGTGAGTTGGATGGAGTGGACAGTGTAGTGGGCACAGGGTGAGTTGGATGGAGTGGACAGTGGTGGTGGGCACAGGGTGAGTTGGATGGAATGGACAGTGGTGGTGGGCACAGGGTGAGTTGGATGGAGTGGACAGTGGTGGTGGGCACAGGGTGAGTTGGATGGAGTGGACAGTGGTGGTGGGCACAGGGTGAGTTGGATGGAGTGGACAGTGGTGGTGGGCACAGGGTGAGTTGGATGGAGTGGACAGTGGTGGTGGGCACAGGGTGAGTTGGATGGAGTGGACAGTGGTGGTGGGCACAGGGTGAGTTGGATGGAGTGGACAATGGTGGTGGGCACAGGGTGAGTTGGATGGAGTGGACAATGGTGGTGGGCACAGGGTGAGTTGGATGGAGTGGACAATGGTGGTGGGCACAGGGTGAGTTGGATGGAGTGGACAATGGTGGTGGGCACAGGGTGAGTTGGATGGAGTGGACAGTGGTGGTGAGTACAGGGTGAGTTGGATGGAGTGGACAGTGGTGGTGGGCACAGGGTGAGTTGGATGGAGTGGACAGTGGTGGTGGGCACAGGGTGAGTTGGATGGAGTGGACGGTGGTGGTGGGTACAGGGTGAATTGGATGGAGTGGACGGTGGTGGTGGGCACAGGGTGAGTTGGATGGAGTGGACTGTGGTGGTGGGCACAGGGTGAGTTGGATGGAGTGGACAGTGGTGGTGGGCACAGGGTGAGTTGGATGGAGTGGACAATGGTGGTGGGCACAGGGTGAGTTGGATGGAGTGGACAATGGTGGTGGGCACAGGGTGAGTTGGATGGAGTGGACAGTGGTGGTGGGCACAGGGTGAGTTGGATGGAGTGGACAGTGGTGGTGGGCACAGGGTGAGTTGGATGGAGTGGACAGTGGTGGTGGGCACAGGGTGAGTTGGATGGAGTGGACAGTGGTGGTGAGTACAGGGTGAGTTGGATGGAGTGGACAGTGTAGTGGGCACAGGGTGAGTTGGATGGAGTGGACAGTGGTGGTGGGCACAGGGTGAGTTGGATGGAGTGGACAGTGGTGGTGGGCACAGGGTGAGTTGGATGGAGTGGACAGTGGTGGTGGGCACAGGGTGAGTTGGATGGAGTGGACAGTGGTGGTGGGCACAGGGTGAGTTGGATGGAGTGGACAGTGGTGGTGGGCACAGGGTGAGTTGGATGGAGTGGACAGTGGTGGTGGGCACAGGGTGAGTTGGATGGAGTGGACAGTGGTGGTGGGCACAGGGTGAGTTGGATGGAGTGGACAGTGGTGGTGGGCACAGGGTGAGTTGGATGGAGTGGACAGTGTAGTGGGCACAGGGTGAGTTGGATGGAGTGGACAGTGGTGGTGGGCACAGGGTGAGTTGGATGGAGTGGACAGTGGTGGTGGGCACAGGGTGAGTTGGATGGAGTGGACAGTGGTGGTGGGCACAGGGTGAGTTGGATGGAGTGGACAATGGTGGTGGGCACAGGGTGAGTTGGATGGAGTGGACAATGGTGGTGGGCACAGGGTGAGTTGGATGGAGTGGACAATGGTGGTGGGCACAGGGTGAGTTGGATGGAGTGGACAGTGGTGGTGAGTACAGGGTGAGTTGGATGGAGTGGACAATGGTGGTGGGTACAGGGTGAATTGGATGGAGTGGACAATGGTGGTGGGCACAGGGTGAGTTGGATGGAGTGGACAATGGTGGTGGGTACAGGGTGAATTGGATGGAGTGGACAGTGGTGGTGGGCACAGGGTGAGTTGGATGGAGTGGACAGTGGTGGTGAGTACAGGGTGAGTTGGATGGAGTGGACAGTGGTGGTGGGCACAGGGTGAGTTGGATGGAGTGGACAGTGGTGGTGAGTACAGGGTGAGTTGGATGGAGTGGACAGTGGTGGTGGGCACAGGGTGAGTTGGATGGAGTGGACAATGGCATAGTGGGTACAGGGTGAGTTGGATGGAGTGGACAATGGCATAGTGGGCACAGGGTGAGTTGGATGGAGTGGACAGTGGTGGTGGGCACAGGGTGAGTTGGATGGAGTG
The DNA here is from genome assembly GCF_048418815.1 of Hemitrygon akajei. Lineage (NCBI taxonomy): Eukaryota > Metazoa > Chordata > Chondrichthyes > Myliobatiformes > Dasyatidae > Hemitrygon > Hemitrygon akajei. Next base: position 74,124,036 of record NC_133134.1, read on the forward strand.
GACAATGGCATAGTGGGCACAGGGTGAGTTGGATGGAGTGGACAGTGGTGGTGGGCACAGGGTGAGTTGGATGGAGTGGACAGTGGTGGTGGGCACAGGGTGAGTTGGATGGAGTGGACAATGGCATAGTGGGTACAGGGTGAGTTGGATGGAGTGGACAATGGCATAGTGGGCACAGGGTGAGTTGGATGGAGTGGACAGTGGTGGTGGGCACAGGGTGAGTTGGATGGAGTGGACAGTGGTGGTGAGTACAGGGTGAGTTGGATGGAGTGGACAGTGTAGTGGGCACAGGGTGAGTTGGATGGAGTGGACAGTGGTGGTGGGCACAGGGTGAGTTGGATGGAGTGGACAGTGTAGTGGGCACAGGGTGAGTTGGATGGAGTGGACAGTGGTGGTGGGCACAGGGTGAGTTGGATGGAGTGGACAATGGCATAGTGGGTACAGGGTGAGTTGGATGGAGTGGACAATGGTGGTGAGTACAGGGTGAGTTGGATGGAGTGGACAGTGGTGGTGGGCACAGGGTGAGTTGGATGGAGTGGACAATGGCATAGTGGGTACAGGGTGAGTTGGATGGAGTGGACAGTGGTGGTGAGTACAGGGTGAGTTGGATGGAGTGGACAATGGTGGTGGGCACAGGGTGAGTTGGATGGAGTGGACAATGGTGGTGGGTACAGGGTGAGTTGGATGGAGTGGACAGTGGTGGTGGGTACAGGGTGAGTTGGACGGAGTGGATAGCGGTGTAGGGGGTGTGCCAAGGATTGGTCAGTTGGTTCATTATTGTCACCTGTAGAGTGAAAAACTTAGTTCTGCAAATCACCCAAACAGATGATTTCATCGCATCAGTGCATGGAGATTGCACGAGGGAGAAGCAATAACAGGATGCGGAATGAAGTGTCACAGCATTACAAGGATGTGATGCTGAGGCTCTGTAAGGCATTAGCCCGACTGCAAGTGGAGTTTTGTGAGCGGTCTTGGGGCCCCTGTCTAAGAAAAGATGCGATGCCTTGGAGAGGGTCCAGAGGAGGTTCACAACAATGATCCTGGGAATGAAAGGGTTAACGTATGAGGAGCATTTGATGTTTCTGGGCCTGTACTCACTGGAATTTAGAAGAATGAAGGGGGATCTCACTGGAACATATCAAATATTGAGAGGCCTAAACAGAGTGGCTGTGGAGCGGATGTTTCCTACAGAGGGAGAGTCTAGGACCAGAGGGCGCAGCTTCAGAAGAGAGAGGAACATCCATTTAGAACAGAGATGAGGGGGAAATTCTTTAGCCAGGGAGTGGCGAATCTATGGAGGCCAAGTCGTTGGGTGTATTTAAAGCAGAGGTCGATATGCTCCTGAATAGTAAGGGCATCGAAGGGGCGAAGGCAGGAGAATGGGGTAAATAAATCGGTTATAATCAAATGGCGGAGCAGACCTGATGGGCTGAAAGGCCTAATTCTGCTCCTGTGACTTATGGTCTCGTTGCAGAGGAAGTGTAGTGCAGGCAGAAGATAGGATATAAGGAGCATGAGGAGGTAGATAGTGAAGGCAAGAGGCCTGATCAATAGTCTTACCACAGGGAGATCGAAGCTGTTCTTGAGCCTGGTGCCATGTGTATGGTGTATCTGGCGGTAAAGGCACGGTGGAGAGGCCCACAGAGCGACCAACGGACAGTAACGGTCATTTTCTCTCAGTTCTCCTCCGCTACCTGAGGGAGGATGGGAAGATCCAGTCCGTGAGCATGCAGAACGCAGTTCTCGCCGACGGGAAGTCCCACTCCGTCGTCCTGTGGTTCAGCGGGCTGCAGCAGGGCCAGCTCGCTCTGGAACTCTACGTCGACTGTCGAAGGGCAGACTCCAGCGTGGGCCTTCCGGCTATGGCCTCCATCCCCCCCAAGGCGGCCCAGACGATCACCAGGACCAGTAAGATATTCACGCATCCACAGGTGGGTTTGGGATCTGTTAAAGTTTTTATTTCGATCGCATGCCTTTGAGCCCAGTGAGGCCGCTCTGCCCAATTACCGGCCTTTGAGCGATTAGCCTACCAACCGGTACGTCTTTGGACTGTGCGAGGAAACCCACACAGTAACGGGGAGACCGTACAAATTCCCTACAGATAGCGGTGCAGTAATAGTGTTACGTTACTCTGCAGCCCGGTAGTGTAGCAGTTACCATAACAGCAGGGCATTCCCTCATCATGTGGGGAGAATCGCGGATGTCTCCCTCTTGCTGCAAGAAGGAGGTGGCGTTGGACTGCTCCAACACAGGTAGGGGAGCCGTTAGCGTGAGAGGGAAACGGTAATCTTCCCGTGACGGTGTGGGTTTCCCCTCCCAGTCCAAAGACGTACTGGTTAGTAGGTTAATTGTAAACTGTCCTGTGGTTAGGCTAGGGTTAAATCACGGGTTGCTGGGCACTGCCTGTAACGTGCTTTATCTCAATAAATTAAAAAATGCGGGGTTGAGGATTCAGACTCCACGTGGGGAATGGGAGAGGTCAGAGGTCAAGGTTGAACCCAGGTCACAAGGCAGCAGCTGCCCTACCTGCCACGTCATGGGCCGCCCTGTATCGACGGGGAAATCTATGAACCATTCCTATGATATTTCCCCCAGACCCTGGATTGAAATCCCACAAAAATACAACGTGTGACCCTCTGCTCTGCGTGTTTAAGAAAACAATGCCCTCATCCACTGATTTATTTATTGATTGGGACACAGGCCCTTTGAATTGCGCCGCCCGGCATCCCATGATTTAACCTGAGCCTAATCACGGGACAATTTACAACGACCGATTCACCTACTAACACTTTTAGACTGTGGGAGGAAACCCACGCGGTCACGGCAAGCTCCCCGCAGGCAGCGCCGGAGTGGAATTCCGAACCTCGAGCTGGAATCGCGTCGCACTAACTGCCGTGCTACCGTGAAGCCGTAGTGGTTAGCGCAACGCTGTTCACAGCTCGAGGCGTTCTTGAGAGGCATCTAAGGCTGAGGTCTGTTACCCACCCTTGCGAGCAGGGGCCCGACCCCCAGAATAATGAAAATTAGTATCCCTGCTCTAAAGAGTCTTCCCCTCGCATTCTGACCGAACCACCTGACCTTACAAACTCGGTGGGGGGGGGGGAAGGGGCCCCCCGGAGAACAGCCTGACTTATCCCTCAGCCCCTGGTCCCCAGCAAAGTCAAAGTCAAGTTTAATATCATCTGCACCAGTCCCTGTTCTGCACAGTTGCAATGAAAAACGTACTAGCAGCAGCCTGACAGGCTCAGAGCATCAGGTACACACCATTCACAAAGACAAGGTAGATTAAACACAAACTATAGACAACTCGCACCAAAAAAAGGACAGAATTAGAACAAAAAATACTTAATTTCAGAGCAAAGTGACCATAAGACATAGCAGAATTAGGCCGTTCGGCCCATTTGATCTGCTCCGCCATTCCATCGTGGCTGATCCATTTTCCCTCTCAATTCCCACTCCCCTGCCTCCTCTCCATAACTTCTGCTGTCGTAACTAATCAAATAATTTATCGGCCTCTGCTTTAAATGTACCCGATGACTGGCCTCCACAGCCAGCTCTGACAATGAATTCCACAGATTCACCACCCTCTGGATAAAGAAGTTCCTTCTCACCTCCGTTCTAAATGGACGTCCCTCTATTGTGCCCTCTGGTCCTAGGCTCTCCCACATCCACTCTATCCAGGCCTTTCACCATTCAATAGGTTTCAATGAGACCCCCCCCCACAGAGGTTGTATTGATGCTGAACTCTAGTGATTAGGATTTTGCTGGTTGGTTCAGGAGCCGAATGGTTGAAGGGAAGTAGCTGTTCCTGAACCTGATGGTGTGGGACTTCAGGTTTCTGAACCTCCTGCCCGATGGAAGCTGGGAGAAGATGGTGGGGATCTTTGATGTCTTCTTGAGGCCGCGCCTCCTGGAGAAGCCCTCAGCGGTGGGGAGGGAGGGATGTGCCTGCGATGGACTGGGCTGAGCACACGACTCTCTGCTGTGTCTTCAGTTTGCGTGACGTGTCTCCCTCCCGCTGACCGGTGTGTTGCCTCTGTTCAGGGTTCACTGGAGGAGCTGAAGGTGATTCCCGGAGGGACGTTCAGCCAGATGGGAGCACTGCAGGACTGTTCGCTTCAGGGCGACGACACTCTGAGGAACACGGGTATGGCTTAAGAGCATGAGAAGTAGGCGAGTGGACAGATTATCCAATGTCTCAGGCCCTGTGGCCGAACGAGTTCGCTGATACGGTTGGGCAGGGTACTGGTGAGGTCAAACTGGGAGTCCAGTGCTCAGTTTTGGTCCCCTAATTTAAGAACGGTTATCTTGACATTGGGCTGTATCCAAAAGAGATCCACTCGGCCAATTTGTGGGATCATAAACCCAAGAGATTCTGCAGACAGAGTAACACACACAAAACGCTGGAGGAAGTCAGCAGGTCAGGCTTCGTCTAGGCAGTCAACGTTTCAGGCCCAGACGCTTCACGAGGTCGCAAGATCCTGACAAAAGTTTTCAGCGCGAAACACTCCTCTCCGTAGATGCTGCCTGCCCTGCTGAGTTCCTCCAGCATTCTGTGTGTGCGTTCTTGTGTTCACCCTGTGTGATTCAGGATTCAGAATTTTTCGCATTTCAGAAAATTGATAATTATATTGATAATTAACTTGTCTCAGTGCGGGTGGACTTTAGGACCCGGGGGAGCTCCGTACCTTCGCACATCCTCCCGTATATTTTAAATCATCTCTAGATTACTTATAATAGCTAATACAATGTAAATGTTATGTAAATAGTTGTTATACTGTATTGTTTAGGGAATAATGACAAGAAAAGAAGTCTGTACATGCTCAAACAACGAGTGCTGGAGAGAGAACTTCCGGGTTTTCCTGATCCATGCTCTTTTACGAATACTATTTATAGATTAATATACTGATAAATGAAATAGTACGATAATTATAGACCATAAATACACTAGTACATTTTACTTTCAATAAAACATAAAAATATACAGCTTCAAACGAACCGAATCAAACACATGGTAAATGACTTACTGGAATAAATGTAGAACGTAAATACTGGAGGACATATACAGGTTCAAGCTAAGCTAAATACGTACAGGTACCTCTAGTTGAGTTGCATTACGTCTGGCAAACAAAGCGTAATACTCTACAGGTACCTGATGGGCCAGGAACAGGATTCTCAAGTTATGAAGCGGCACTACGACAGACAGCGTTTTTAAAGACTTTTGAAGTGTCATCTGTCTCATTAACATAGTTTATGTCTAAGCAATCTCTCTTTAACTGAGTAAACTGCCATAATCTCTCGCTCACTGATAAATGCCTGTTGTTCAAGACCAGCAAATAACTGATCACACATTTTCACCATATCGTCTGGGGATAGTGTTCACTATGTCATCATCATCACTACTACCTTTATGCTTATCTGTACTTAACACCATTTCAGCAATTTCCCCATCACTCACGGAATGCACAACAGGTGTATCATTGTCGATGTTCAGCATGTTTTCAATGTCAGCTTCCTCTAACTTATTTATACTTCCGTTCAATGACATTTTAGCGTAAGTTACGAGGTTTGATATCATCATCTTGTCATTAGTGACATGAAATCCTTCAAAGACTTGAACTGTAGGTTTATTTACATCAAACATCGTTGTAGGCCAAAGTCTGTGCTAAGCATTTGTTAATGTTAATTTATCAACATCATTAGCAACTGCGTAAATGGCATCCTTAACATCGAACTCTTTCAGGAAGGCTTGGATTCCTACTCCTCCGTTGACTGCAGAAAGCATACAATTCAAAAAATAGTCTTTATACTTGCTCTTCACGGAGTGTAAAATTCCTTGGTCACAAGGCTGTAATACAGATGTCACATGGGGGGGGGGCAAGTAAATTGTGAAAACATTACTTTTCACAAGAAGTTCAGCGGGGGGATGTGCGAAGCGGTTGTCCAGGAACAATAAAATGTTAGTTTTCTCCCAGTCCAGCTTGCCTGCAGTGAGCTCGTGCCATTGGTACAAAGTGGTGATTGAACCGGTCAGAAAACATTTCTTGGGTTACCCATGCTTTCTTGTTTGCATGATTATGCACAGGTAAATCGCGTATGCCTTTCAGGCATCTCGGATGTTGGCTTTTTCCAGTCACTGCCAACTTCACCTAAGCTGATTAGATATTTGCCTTGACGAGCAAGTGTACCTGATAAAGTGGCCACTGGGAGTATGTAGGAACCTGAAGGAGTGTATCGGAGGGGATGTTGAGATGTTTCCAGTTGTGGGAGGGTTTGAGCGAGGGGCCTATTCGGAGGAGGCAATTTAATACTGAGGTGCACATGATTCTCTGGACAAAGGCAGAACATTGAGGGTATCTTAAGAAGAGGAAGATAAATTGAGGGTTTTGTGAGCCTCCAGAGTCCAGCATCTCCAGGGACTTTGTCTCCATGAGGAATATGGGAAGTTGTATTTTGACGTTTTATAAAACATTGGTGAGGCCTGATTTGGAGTATTGTGTGCAGTTTACACCATTCCTACCTACAGGAAAGATGTAAATAGGATTGAACGATAGGACAATAGATGTGAATAGGGTGTTGCCAGGACGATTTATAGGGAAAGGACTTTATTCTCTAGAACGTAGAAGACTGATAGAGGTATACAAAATTACGAGGGGTTTCCACTGAGGTTGGGAGAGACCAGATCTGGAGGTCAGGGGTTAAGGGTGAAGGGTGAAATACTTCAGGGGAACCTGAATAGGGTCTTCTTCACTCAGGGTGTGGAACGACAAGCCAACAGAAACGGTGGATGTGGGTTCGATGGCAACATTTAAGAGAAGTTTGAATGAGAGGGGTATGAGGAGGGGGGGAGGGGGTTATGGTCCAGGTGTGGGTCCATGGGACTAGACAGAATAATAGTTCTGTTATTAAGGACATCAAAGGTTACAGGGAGAAGGCAGAAGAATGGCTTTGAGAGGGATAGTAAATCAGCCATGATGGAATGGCGGAGCAGACTCGATGGGCTGAATGGCCTAATTCCGCTCCTATATCTTATGGTCTAAAATTCACAGCCTGGTGGAACACCATCCAGCGCTTATATCCCTATATCCCTGTTTAAAAAATCTCTGGAATAGTCCTCGTGTGATGGGATGCAGTTGTGACCTCATTATGGCCCGTACATGTTACTGTCTGCCTGTACTTCACTTTCTCCATAACTGTAACGCTCTGTTCTGATTTCCGTGAGTGCTTTCCCTTGCTGTAATGAAACGATTGTATAAAGGGTTTTCAGTGCGCAGTTTTACACTGTATCGAGTCAAGTTTATTGTTGTGTGTATATTAAATCATGAAGACTAAATCAAAGGAGACGATGTTTCTCCGGACCTGGTTGTAAAGCACAGTAGTACACGTAACACACAAACAACACACAATAACTTGGGAAAGTAAGGATGAAATCTACAGGTGAATTACGCATAAATAAGCTACAGTGCATAGATTAAATACTGTACGGTACGGAAGGGATTAACTGGTGACACTTCGAATGTGATGCGGCAGTGAGTTCAGAAGCCTAATGGCCTGGGGGAAGAACCTGTTTCCCATCCTGACCGTTCTTATCTATGCATCAGAGTCTCCTGCCTGATGGTAGAAAGTCAAAGAGGATGCTGGATGGATGGGTGGGATCCTTGATAATACTAAGGACCCTGCATACGCAGAGCTCCTGATAAATGTCCCCGATGGATGCTGGGGAGACCCCTATGATCCTCTTGGCCGTTCTTACAGTCTATTGAAGGGACTTCCGGTCTGATGCTCAGCTGCTCCCATACCAAATGGAGATGTAGCTTGTCAGGACGCTCTCAATGGTGCTCCTGTAAAATTCAGTTGAGATGGGTGTGGAGGGAGCCGCGCTTGCCTCAACCTCCAACTTCTTATTCAGGGAGGTGATGTTGAGGGACCAGGAGAGGTCGGCCATGATGTGAGTTCTGTACACGTGGCAATAGTATTGTAAACCAATTTACCAAAATGTTTATTATTAGACCTTTAGTTTGCACTTTCAATGTTATTATCACCGACTTGTAGAACGTGAAACCTGTTATTTTGTGGCAAGGATATAAAATAGCAAAGTATGTAATACAAAAATAACAAGTTGATATAGACTATTTAACGTTGAAGTTCAAAATATATACACACCACGAGCGACTCCGAGAATAGTTGTCTTGCAGACATTCACAGTAAATCCGAGTAACACGAGAATCAATGACAACACCCACAGCAGAGACGGACAAACAACCAACTGCAAATACAAAAAAGTGAAGAAAAAATAAATAAATATGGAGAATATGAGATGTACAGTCCTTAAAAACGAGTCCAAAGATTGTCCATCGGTTGTGGAATCAGTTCAGCGATGGGGATGAGTGAAGTTATCCCCTCTGGTTCAAGAGCTTGTTAGTTGAGGGTTAATCACTGTTCCTGATCCTGGTGGTGTGAGTCCTGAGGCTCCTGTACCTCCTTCCTGATGGCAGCAGTGAGAAGAGAGCACGGCCTGGGTGGTGGGGGTCCCTGATGACGGATGCTGCTTTCCTGCGACAATACTCCACGTAGTTGTGGGGAGGGCTTTACCTGTGACGGACTGGGCCGTATCCAGCACTTTTTGTAAAGCTTTTTTTCCGTTCCCGGGCATTGGGTTTTGCATACCAGATCACGACCGTTCAGAAATCTGATGGCAGAGGGGAAGAAACCGTTTCTGAATCACTGAGTGTGTGTTCCAATGGCAGTAATGAGAAGGGGGCCTAGGGAGTAAACATAGACATGTTTCTATGCAACCCCAGTAAATACTTCATGATTTAGTGTGTACTCCGTAGACATTTATTGTCTCAGATTGCAAACACTAATATATACATGATCTTTGTGGAGTGAGTGGTTTATAAAAATGGCAGAAACAAATTAAATATTGAATTTGCAGCCGATGTCTCATCCCTTGTTGTGGTTTTGTTCTATTTTTTTTCCTTTTGGTTGGAGCTACCGTTCCAATACCTAATTGATTTTGCACTGAATTTATATTTTAGGTAAGTTTGCTCCTCTTAGTTAAACTTAAAATCAGGAAATAATTTCAGGGTCACGTGCAGCCACGGGGGCAGGTGCTGGATGTTTGTGTCAGCAGCCGGTGCCTATCACAAGTCCTGCGACCACTGACACCAGGCAGACGATCTCTGAAGAGAGTCTTGTACAGACACTACCCAAAAGGCTGCAATGGTAAACCACTTCTGTAGGAAAATTTGCCGACGATCATGGCCGTGGAAAGACCACGATCGCCAACGTCATACGACGGGCACACAATGATGATGTCATATGACAGGGCGCATAATGATGATGGTGTCCTTCAGTTGTCCAACCATTGAGCACATCCGCACAGAGCGGTGTCGCAGGAAAGCAGCGTCCATCGTCAAGGGCCCCCACCACCCAGGCCGTGCTCTCTCTCCTCGCTGCTACCATCGGGCAGGAAGTGCAAAAGCCTTGGGTCCCACACCACCAGGTTCAGGAGCAGTTATTACCCCCCAACCTTCGGGTTTCTTAACTAGCATGGATAACTTCACTCACTTCAACTCTGAACTGATTCCACAACCTGCAGACTCACTTTCATGGACTCTCTACACCTCGATCTCTGTATTATTACTTTGCACAGTTTGTCACCTGTTGCACGGTGGTTGTTTGTCAGCCGTTATTTTGTTATTCGTAAATTTGATCGTATTTCTTTATTTTCCTACAAGGGGAAGAACTTCAGGGAGCTGTAGGGTGACGTTTGTCTGGTTTTATAATAAATTCACTTTGAATTTCAAAGGTGACACGCTTTCAGATTCTGATTGTCATCTCTGCCTCCTTCCCAACAGTGATCGATTTCATGTCCGTACGCAACGTGATTCAAGAGGCCGCTGCGGTGGAGAAGCTGGCCACGGACATCCTGACGGTGGGCGAGCTCTTCCTGGTGTCCACCTTCCACCTGCCGCCCGCACAGGGTGGCATCCTGCTGGGTTTCTACCACAAACGTGACAACACGCGCTACCTGGAGGTATCCGTGATGGGCAAGATCAACAGAGGTAGGAGGAGATTCGGGGGTACTGCAGTGGCCGGGACCCAGAGCAACAGGCAATCCGAACGGGAGGGTCTGTGGGGGTGGGGGTGTTCAGGTTGAAACCCTGCAGAGGGAAAGGGGGAGGTAGCCAGTGTAGAGCGGAGTGGGGGAGTGGTGAGACGGGCCAGAGAGATTTTTTTTTGGAAAAAGATCAGCTTTACACTCAGTGGCCACTTAATTAAATAATTACACCTGCACGTTAATGCAAATATCTAATTAGCCAATCACGTGGCAGCAACTCAAGGCATAAAAGCATGCAGAGGTGATCAAGAGGTCCATTTGTTGTTCAGACCAAACATCAGAATGAGGAAGAAATGTGTCTAAGTGACTTTGACTGTGGAATGATTGTTGGTGCCAGATGGGGTGGTTTGAGTATCTCAGAAACTGCTGAACTCCTGGGATTTTCACACACAACAGTCTCTAGTTTACAGAGAATGATGCAAAAACAACAAACATCCAGCAAGCGGCAGTTCTTTGGGTAAAAACGCCTTGTTGATGAGAGGCCAGAGGAGAATGGCCAGACGGGTTCAAGCTGACAGGAACTCAGATGACCACATGTTACAACAATAAGGCGCAGGAGAGTCATCTCTGAACGCACAACACATTGAACTTTGAAGCGGATGGGCTGCAGCAGTACAAGACCAGAAACACACACTCAGTGTACTTGTCACGTGTAGATTGAAACCCACACAGTGAAATGCATTGTTTGCTTCAAATCCAATCTGCGACGATCGTGCTGGGGGCAGCCCGCAAGGTTTACCAATCTTCTGATGCCAGCGTAGCATGTCCAAAGCTCACTGCCCTCACTACATCTTCGGAATGTGGGAGGAAGCCCACGTGGACACAGGAAGAACGTACAAACTCCTTACAGACAGAGGCGGGAATTGAACCCTGACCTGTTAGTTATTACAGCGCCAGTGACCCGGGTTCAATTCCCACTGCTTTCTATAAGGAGTCTGTACGTGATCGCGAGGGTTTCCTCCGGGCACTTCGCTTTCCTCCCACTTTCCAAAGACTTGCAGATTAGTGGGTTAACGGGGGGTAATTGGTAGGCTTGTTGTTACCGTGTTGTAGCTCTAAACAATAAACTGTGCTAGGACCATGACGAGACAGTTTGGGAGATCAGGAGTTAATCTTCATTGCGTGGGAGGTCCGTTCGAGAGCCTGACAGCAGTGGGATTGAAGCTGTTCTTGAACCTGGTGGCATAAGTTCACAAGCTCTTGTATCTTCTGACCGATGAAAGGGGGAGAAGAGAGAATGACCGGTGTGGGAAGGGTCCTTGATTATGTTGGTTGCTTTGTTGAGGTGGTGTGGAAGTTGTGGTAAGGCAAGGGTTAACGACAATGTCCAGGCAAGGATTGCCTGGGGCAGTTGTAGTTAAGTGAGACCAGCTTTGCTTACTGCAGACAGACATGGGAGAATAACTGTGACTGTGTAATCAACCTAGAGGAACACGGCTCTCGTTTACACAGAACGGGGTGCTGGACACAGATGAGATAGGAATAATGGAACGATGTGAAATACACCTAACAACTGAGGGACAATTCCTTTACTAACTTCAAAGTGTCATCTGTTATCAGCTTGTAGTTTGTACTGGCTTTTAACACCTCCATTGTGAATGCCAATTGATCCTGCAGGTAAGGATTTCGAACAGTTATTGTTTGAACAATAATAACAGTTATTGACCCAAACGGGCAATATCTGCAACTGATGAGCCCATTCTGTATTTAAAGATAGCAGTTTTCTGTTCTGACCTCAGGACAGTTTGGGTGACAGGGGCCACACCGTTCCCCTTGTGCATGAATAAAACAAAGCGTGGTTGAGTCGTGAGTGTGCATGTATTCTGGGCCCGGTTATTTTATTTGATTTTTGGCAATGACAGCAGCGGGTAGTGTAGATGGGGTTGGTGGAAGGGTTGGCTGGTTTGTGTGATACCCGGGCTGTGTCCGTCACTCTGCCGTTTCTTTGTGCTGGGCAATTGCCGTGCCAAGGCGCGACACATCTTTCTGTGGTTTATCTGTAAAAGTTGGCGAGCGAGTGTTGGGTGCTGATTTGTCACGCTCTTCCCAGTGCTTCTCCGCTACCTGAGGGAGGACGGGAAGACCCAGTCCGTGAGCATGCAGAATGCGCGGCTGGCTGACGGGAAGCCCCACTCCATCATCCTGAGGCTGAGCGGCCTGCTGAGCGACCAGGTCGCCGCGGAACTCTACGTCGACTGTCGAAGGGCGGCCTCCAGTGTGGGGCTCCCAGCCCTGGCGGCTATCCCCTCTGAGGCCACAGACACTATCCACACCAGGACCAGCAAAGTATTCGGACAGCAGCAGGTGAGCCCGGGAACTCGATTCGTTAGTGTCTGGGCAATCCTGTGGTCAGGAAGATGGATGTCCCCCATTGCCTGGAGTATGTAGAGCACAGGAACAGGCCTTTCAGCCCATCATTTCCATGCTGAACACATTGCTAAATTAAACTACACTCTTCCCAGCATAATGCTACCCCAGATAGCACTGATTCATTACGATCTGTTATTTCTTTAATTCATTAGTTCAGTTCTTTAATTTCTTTAGTTCAATTCTTTATTGAAATTTTAAAAAATGACAAAAATTCATTTGAAACAACACTTAAAACTTCTCAAGAGCAGCCACCATTACAGTAAACATTCAATCAGCCAATGAAAACGCTTTACTCACGCTCTGAGCCACTCACAGCCAATCACGTATTAGTTCACTCTCTGCCTCCCCCACGTCTGTAAACGTTCTTGCTCCCTCCCCAACTTATTCCATTTTTCCGCCCGTAATGTTTGGAAAACAGCCTGCAACTTCTAGTGAGGGTAGTACATCTGAGATGTCTAGGAAAAGCATTCGCATGGATGGGAAACTGCAAGTGAAGCTGATGTTGGCGCTTCTTTGAAATCGGCTGTATCGACGATCAGAACAATTATAAAAAATGCAGACAAGATAAAAGCTTTTGCAGTGACGACTTCAAAGTTAGCGTCAATGTAAGTGACTCATTTAAGGAGCCATTTGTTTGAAAACGTGGGAGATAGACTAAATATATGGGTAGATGACCAAACACAATGAACCAACATGCTGATAATAATGGAAAAGACAAGAAGCATCTTCAATCATATTCAGAAGAAGATATGTCAGTAACACTGGCAGCCAGCAGAGGCTGGTTTGATAGATTTAAACAGCGCAGGAACCTCCACACCCTACACATCTCTGGTGAGCGGCTAGTGCAGGACTGCAAGGCAGCGCGGGATTTTCCTGTAGCACTGAAGGCCACAAGAGAAGAGGAAACGCCAGCAGGAAATCTCACCATGAAGTTCTTCACACTAGCATCACCACTATCGTACAAGTCGTCGAAACTGACCCTGACTGGGAGCAGAGAGACGGGTGTTCTGCACGTGATTTCCCACTGCCGAGGTCTGCTCCGGGAGAGGAGGCTGAAGAAAAGGGCACTCGAATCTCGCAGCCTACATCTCGGGTTTGATTTGTTTTATCAGACACACAGACGTCCATTTACGTGATGTCATAGTGACCCCCGCGTAGCGCTGATTTTCAGGGTGCCCCCACCTCTGAGGCTGCGTTGGGTGTAAATCTCTTCTCACCTGCATATTATCCATATCCCTCCATTCCCTGCACATTAACCTCCTACCTAACAGCCTCATAAACACCTCTGCCGTATCTGCCACCACCACCACTCCTGGCAGGCCATTCCAGGTAAAAAAAGAACTTGCCTCACACTTCCTGTTTAAACTCCCCTCCTCTCACCTGAAATGCTGCCCTTTAGAATTTGACTTCTCACATTAGGGAGAGAAAAAAAGATTCTGACTGTCTACTCATTTTAAGCCTCTCACAATGTTATAAACCTTTATCAGGTCTACGCTCTGGAGAAAACAACCCAAGCTCGTCCAATTTCTCCTTGTAGCTGATGCCCTCTAAACCAAGTAGATCTCCTCTGTATCCTTTCAGAGCCTCCACATCCTTCCTGTGATAGGGGTGACCAGAATCGTACACAGTCCTTTAAGTGTTAGCTGACAGGGTGGAGATACGTCTCTACCGAAGGAGGTGTGTGACACTCCTTCCCTCCACTAACCTGCAGGCCACCCTTGGGCGAGGTGTGGCTCCTGCTTAGCCCCTGATCAGGGTCACATGAAGCCATGGGAGCAGCTGGTGCATGTCTATCACAAGTCCTGGTTATGTGACCACTGACACCAGGCAGACAATCTCTGAAGGTATTGATAATGGCTGGGGTCACCCGTCTCGTAAAGACTCTGCCCAGAGGAAGGCAATGGTAAACCACTCCTGTAGATGCTGTTGATCTTGAACAACACACATAAAATGCTGGAGGAATTCAGCACGTCAGGCAGCATCTATTGGAAATGAATGAACAGTTGACGTTTTGGGCCAAGGCTCTTTGTCCAAAGTATGCCATACACCATCTCTTTACATGTGTGGCCAGAATTAGGTGCCGTGGTAGCATAGTGGTAGCAGGACACTGTTACAGCTCGGGATGTCAGAGTTCAGAGTTCATTTCCAACACTGCCTTTAAGGATATCGTATGTCCTCCCTGTGACTGTGCGTGTTTCCTCCGGGTGCTCTGGTTTCCTCCCACAGACCAAAGACACACTGCTTTGTAGGTTAATTGGTCATTGTCTTGTGTTGTGGCTGAAAGGAGTTTATAATTGAGAGCTTAACGTCCAAGGATACACATTGTATCTGAAGGACAGGCAGGTCAGCAGAGGGGGTGAGGTGGCTGTGTTGGCAAAAAATGTAATCAAATTCTTATAAAGATGTGACATAGGATCGGAAGATGTAGAATCCTTGTGGATAGAGTCAAAAAACTGCAAGGGTAAAAAGGCCCTGATTGGAGTTGTATACAGGCCTCCGAACAGTAGCCAGAGTGTGGGCTACATATTATAACAGGAGATAGTAAAGGCATGTTATAAGGGCAATGTTACGATAGTCATGGGGGATTTCAATATGTAGGTAGATTGGGAAAATCAGGTTGGCACTGGATCCCAAGAGAGGGAATTTGTTGAAAACTACAAGATGGCTTTGCAGAGTAGCTTGTGTTTGAGCCCAACAGAGGAAAGGCTATTCTGCACTGGGTGTTATGTAATGAACCAGATTTGATTAGGGAGCTTAAGGTAAAGGAACCCTTGGAAGGCAGTGATCATAATATGATATACTTCATCCTGTAATTTTATGAAGGAGAAGCTAAAGTCAGATGTATTACTATTACAGTGGATTAAAAGGAATTACAGAGGCTGGCCAAAGTTGATTGGAAGGAGACACTAGCAGAGATGACGGCAGAACAGCAATTGCTGGAATTTCTGGGAGAAATTCGGAAGGCGCAGGATAGATGTATCACAAAGTATTCTAAAGGCAGGATGACACAACCGTGGCTGACAAGGGAAGTCCAAAAGAGCACAAAAGCAATAGACCAAAATTTAGTAGGAAGTTGGAGGATTGAGAAGCGCAGAATGCAACTTAAAAAAAAACATAAGGAGGGGAAAATATGAAGGTATGCTAGCCAATAATATGAAAGTTTTATCAAATATATGAAGAGTAAAAGAGGGGAGAGAAGATATCAAACTGGGGGCACATGATAAAATAGACAATAGTCAGCATGGTTTCCTCAAGGGAAAGTCTTGCTTGACAAATCTGTTGGAATTCCTTGAGAAAATAACAAGCTGGACAGGCAAAGGAGAATTGGTGGATGTTGTGGACTTGGGTTTTCTGAAGGCCTTTGACAAGGTGCCACACGAGACTGCTCAGCAAGATAAGAGCCCATGGAATTACAGGGAAGACGC
Source organism: Hemitrygon akajei (assembly GCF_048418815.1). Taxonomy (NCBI): domain Eukaryota; kingdom Metazoa; phylum Chordata; class Chondrichthyes; order Myliobatiformes; family Dasyatidae; genus Hemitrygon; species Hemitrygon akajei. Next base: position 74,139,954 of record NC_133134.1, read on the forward strand.
CAGCATGGACAGAGCACTGGCTGGTTGGGAGGAGGCAAAGAGTGGGAATAAAGGGCGACGTTTCCGGTTGGCTGTCCGTGACTAGTGGTGTTTTGCCAGTGTCGGTGTTAGAACCGCTTCTTTTATGATATATGTCAATGATTTGGATGATGGAATTGATGGCTTTGTGGCTGGGTTTATAGATGGGATTTAGATTGGTGGAGGGGTGGAGTCTGCGGAAGGACGTAGACAGATTAGGAGAGCGATTAGGAGAGCGACAGATGGAATACGGTGTCGGGAAGTGTGATTTTGATTAGTCGGGGTGTGAAAGGGCAGATGAATGGGGTTGAGAGGGAAGATGGGTCAGCCATGATGCAATGGCAGAGCAGACTCGATGGGCTGAATGGCCTAATTCTGTTCCCATATCTTATTGTAAATTGTCCTGTGATTAGGCTAGGGTTAAATAGGTGGATGCTGGATGGTGTAGCCTGTTTGGGCTGGAAGGCTGCATCTCTAGACAATGTAAACAAAATAAAATTCTACAGGGCGACCCAGAGAGGGCAGGGAAGTGGTAACTGACAGACTGGTGCAGTGGGATGCAAGGTCGGGCATTGAATTGGGGCGAGAGTTGCTCACTGGGGAGGGCTGAGTGAACAAGAACTCCTCAGTGTGGCCTCTGAACTGGGCCTTCAGAACACGGGGGCCGGGGGTCTGACCGTCTCTGGAATCGCTTGCCTGCGTAGTTGCCATGATTTGTCCACAGGGCTTGACTCCGTGTCACTGACCAGCACTCTGTCTCTGCTCAGGGCTCACTGGAGGAGCTGAAACTGATTTTCGGAGGGACGTTGACTCAGGCCGGAGCGCTGCAGGGCTGCCTACTCCAGGGCGATGACACACTGAAGAACACAGGTACGATTTTAAAAACAACACGGGCAGGAGAAAGCTATCGGCCCCTCGGCCTCGCTCTGTACTAACATCATAAGACATAGGAGCAGAATTAGCCCATTCACCCTTCATGTCTTCTCCACCATTCCATCATGGCTGATATATTACCCCTCTCAACCCCGTTCTCCTGCCTTCTCCCCGCGACCTTTGATGCCCTTACTATTCAAGAACCTATCAACCTCTGACTTGGCCTCTACAGCCGTCTGTGGCAATGAATTCCACAGATTCACCTCCCTCTGCCTGAAGAAATTTCTCCTCATCTCTGTTCTAAAGGGAACATCTACTCTGACGTTGTGCCCTCTAGTCCTAGGAACATTCTCCCAATGTCCACTCTATCTGGGCTTTTCAACATTCGATAGGTTTCAATGAGATTCCCCCCCCCCTTACTCTTCTAAAACTCTAGTGAGTACAGGCCCAGAGCCATCATGTGTTGTCCTTTCATTCTGGGACCATTATTGTGAACCTCTCCATCCTTTTCAGATACGGGGACTAAAACTTGACCATACTCCAAGAGCGATCTGACCAATGCTTTATAAAGCCTCAGCATTATGTCCTTGCTTTTTATTCTAGTCCTCTCAAAATGAAAGCAGTAACTTTGTGGCCAAGGCTGAAATCCAAATCTGTGTTCTTGTCCTATCCCAAGTCCCTGAATTCCTCACAGACTGAGGAGTCGCGAGCCTCTGAGGTGAACGATTCTGAGGGTACACAGTGCTAGAGTGCAGGACGTTCTCCAGGTCTCCTGAGATGGTGCCATCTGGGTCGAGTCTCATCGACCAGATTACCGTCGGAGCAAAATTAAATGAATTCTCAGCAGGTCAGGTAGCATCTAGGAAGGAAAATGGACAGGACTGGAAAGGAAGGGGCAGAAACAAGAGAAAATCTGCAGGTGCTGGAAATCCGAGCAACACACACAAAGTTCTGGAGGAACTCAGCAGGTCAGGCAGCATCTAGGAAGGGTAATGGACAGTCAATAGTCTGGGCTGAAACTTTTCAACAGGACTGGAAAGGAAGGGGCAGAAACAAGAGAAAATCTGCAGGTGCTGGAAATCCAAGCAACACACACAAAGTTCTGGAGGAACTCAGCGGGTCAGGCAGCATCTATGGAAAAGAGTACAGTCAGCATTTCGGGCATCCAGTATTAATGATGCCCACCACCCAGAACATGCCCTCTTCTCATTGCTACCATCAGGGAGGAGGTACAGAAGCCTGAAGACACACGCTCAATGATTCAGGAACAGCTTCTTCCCTTCTGCCATCCGATTTCTGAATGGACATTGAACCCATGAACACTACCTCACTACTTTTTTAATTTCTATTTTTGAATTGAATTGACTATTATTTACATCCTTCACAAACCTGGATCTAAATATGCAATGTACAATTTATATAACACAGAAATACAATTGTATCAGCGTGAATTAATCAGTCTGATGGCCTGGTGGGAGAAGCTGTCCCGGAGCCTGTTGGTCCTGGCTTTTATGCTGCGGTACCGTTTCCTAGATGGTAGCAGCTGGAACAGTTTGTGGTTGGGGTGACTCGGGTCCCCAACGATCCTTCCATTCTTCCTGTTTACACTCTACTTATTTAATTTAACTAATATAAATATAGATTCATAGTTTTTTTCCTCTGTGTTATCATGTACTGCTTCTGCAAAGTTAACAAATTTCAAGACGTATGCTGGTGATATTAAAAGCCGATTCCGACTCTCTAATCAATGTTTTACCTTTTCTGTTGCAGTGAATGATGCGAATTCCATCCTGGGTAAGTGTTATAACCTCGTCCACCTCTTTGTCACGTAACTAACACCCTCGACTTGGATATAATGTGCAGTTATCTTCCCGGGACTAATCTTAACTTCCAAACGGATCTATAAATGGAGACCAACACTCAGTGGCCACTTTATTAGGTACACCTGCTCATTAATGCAAATATCTAATCAGCCAATCACCTGGCAACAATCAATGCATAAGAGCCTGCAGTTTTGGTCAAGAGTTTCAGTTTTTGTCCAGAGCAAACATCAGAATGGGGAAGAAATGTGATCTAAGTAACTTTGACTGTGGAATGATAGTTGGTGCCAGATGGGGTGGTTTGAGTATCTCAGAAACTGCTGATCTCCTGGGATTTTCATACACCACAGTCTCCAGAGTTTACGGACAATGGTATGAAAAACAAAAAAGAAACATCCAGTGAGCGAGCGCCAGTTCTGTGGGAGAAAGCGCTTTGTTAATGAGAGGGGTCAGAGGAGAATGGTCAGTCTGGTTCAAGCTGACAGGAAGGCAAGAATAACACAAATAACCTCACGTTACAACAGTGGTGTTCAGAAGAGCATCTCTGAAGGCACAACACTTCAGGTGGATGGGTTACTGCAGCAGAAGACCATGAACATTCACTCATAGAACATCGGTACTTCATAAAGTGGTCACCGAGTTTAATTCCATGTATGCCCCAGAGAGACTGTCTTGTTCAGTAACATAACCAGTGGTTAAAGTATTAACTAGAGTCTGGATTGTTGACCTGCTAACCAGAGTTTCACAGTACCATGACAATCAGAGAACATTCTTCAATTAATTCAATAAATCCAGACAAAACCACACCACAGAACATTACAGCACAGGAACAAGCTGAATATGATGTACAATTCAATTACGTCTTTTTTGTCTGCATAATCATGTTTTTTTTAAAGCCTCTTAAATAACACTGTCATATCTACACAACGATAGTCCCAGTGTTGTCCCTGCACTACGATATCCCCACTGTCGTCCCTGCACTACGATATCCCCAGTGTCGTCCCTGCACTACGATATCCCCACTGTCGTCCCTGCACTACGATATCCCCAGTGTCGTCCCTGCACTACGATATCCCCAGTGTCGTATCTGCACTACGATATCCCCACTGTCGTATCTGCACTACGATATCCCCAGTGTCGTCCCTGCACTACGATATCCCCAGTGTCGTATCTGCACTACGATATCCCCACTGTCGTATCTGCACTACGATATCCCCAGTGTCGTCCCTGCACTACGATATCCCCACTGTCGTATCTGCACTACGATATCCCCACTGTCGTCCCTGCACTACGATATCCCCACTGTCGTATCTGCACTACGATATCCCCACTGTCATCCCTGCACTACGATATCCCCAGTGTCGTATCTGCACTACGATATCCCCAGTGTCGTATCTGCACTACGATATCCCCACTGTCGTATCTGCACTACGATATCCCCAGTGTCGTATCTGCACTACGATATCCCCACTGTCGTATCTGCACTACGATATCCCCAGTGTCGTCCCTGCACTACGATATCCCCAGTGTCGTATCTGCACTACGATATCCCCAGTGTCGTCCCTGCACTACGATATCCCCACTGTCGTATCTGCACTACGATATCCCCACTGTCGTCCCTGCACTACGATATCCCCAGTGTCGTATCTGCACTACGATATCCCCACTGTCGTCCCTGCACTACGATATCCCCACTGTCGTATCTGCACTACGATATCCCCAGTGTCGTCCCTGCACTACGATATCCCCAGTGTCGTCCCTGCACTACGATATCCCCAGTGTCGTATCTGCACTACGATATCCCCAGTGTCGTCCCTGCACTACGATATCCCCAGTGTCGTATCTGCACTACGATATCCCCAGTGTCGTCCCTGCACTACGATATCCCCACTGTCGTATCTGCACTACGATATCCCCAGTGTCGTATCTGCACTACGATATCCCCAGTGTCGTATCTGCACTACGATATCCCCACTGTCGTATCTGCACTACGATATCCCCAGTGTCGTCCCTGCACTACGATATCCCCACTGTCGTATCTGCACTACGATATCCCCAGTGTCGTCCCTGCACTACGATATCCCCACTGTCGTATCTGCACTACGATATCCCCAGTGTCGTCCCTGCACTACGATATCCCCACTGTCGTATCTGCACTACGATATCCCCACTGTCGTATCTGCACTACGATATCCCCAGTGTCGTATCTGCACTACGATATCCCCACTGTCGTATCTGCGTCCACCACCATCCCTGGAGCAGTTTTTAGGCACCTACTGCTCTCTGTATAAAAACCATACCTGGCCCTTCCCCTTTAAACCTTTAATGCTCCTTTAAACATTTTCCCTCTGGCGTTAAATGTATCATCTCGGGTTGGTCGTAGAGCAGCATGACAGCGTATGGCCATCGCGACCGGAAGGTTTCCCGCCGTGGTTTGTAAGGAGTTTGTACATTCTCACTACCCAGTAGTGAGACTACACTGGGTAGTGATGGGGTACAGGGACCCTGGGGTTAGAGAGAGAGGGCATATTCCAGGGTTCCTGTACCCCATCACTACCCAGGGACCCTGGGGTTAGAGAGAGAGGGCATATTCCAGGGTTCCTGTACCCCATCACTGCCCAATGACCCTGGGGTTAGGGAGAGAGAGGACATATTCCAGGGTTCCTGTACCCCATCACTGCCCAATGACCCTGGGGTTAGAGAGAGAGGGCATATTCCAGGGTTCCTGTACCCCATCACTGCCCAATGACCCTGGGGTTAGAGAGAGAGGGCATATTCCAGGGTTCCTGTACCCCATCACTGCCCAGTGACCCTGGGGTTAGAGAGAGAGGGTATATTCCAGGGTTCCTGTACCCCATCACTGCCCAGTGACCCTGGGGTTAGAGAGAGAGGGTATATTCCAGGTTTCTGTTCCCCATCACTGCCCAGGGACCCTGGGGTTAGAGAGAGGGGGGATATTCCAGGGTTCCTGTACCCCATCGCTGTCCAGTGACCCTGGGGTTAGAGAGAGAGGGTATATTCCAGGTTTCTGTTCCCCATCGCTGCCCAATGACCCTGGGGTTAGAGAGAGAGGGTGTATTCCAGGTTTCTGTTCCCCATCACTGTCCAGTGACCCTGGGGTTAGAGAGAGAGGGTATATTCCAGGTTTCTGTTCCCCATCACTGTCCAGTGACCCTGGGGTTAGAGAGAGAGGGTATATTCCAGGTTTCTGTTCCCCATCACTGTCCAGGGAACCCAGGGTTGGGTGGTGTGGAACAGCCTCTGTGGTTGTTTAACATTATCCCTACTGGAGTTTGTGTGTGTGAGGGCTGAGTCGCTAAACTTTGGGCTTTTCCTCTGTTTTCTGGCTCTCTACTCCCACCTACTGGGGATGGGGGGTACAGCAGAATCCCTCCAACTCCACAGTCACAGCCAAAGCATTTATTGTCAAACTACGTATGTGTGCAATTATGCAACCTTGAGATTAGTGTCCTTACCAGCATGCACAGAAACCCAACAGAACCCATAAAAAAAAGACCATCGAACACCCAGTGTGCAGGCAATTAAATAAAAACACAAATCGTGCAAACAGTAACTGCAAGCAAATAGCATTCTGAACTGGGGTCTGAGACCCATAGTTCACCGCAGAGCCGAGCAGCGTCACAGAGCAGCAAGCTGAACTGGCCCGTCCCTTGCCTCGGGCTCCAGTGCCCTGACCTTTTCGATCTGAATCGACGTCCAATCATCGGGTTCAATTCTCTCACTTCTTAAATTGACTGAACCTCGGGCCTTCCTTGCTCTTGGCTGCCTCGCCTCAGTCCTGCCGCCAAGTGCAAAGGGAAGCCGCAGATTAATACCTGCCAGGAAAAGTGGGATTAACAAAGTATTTAAGTCAGGCTTTTGGACAGGGGGGTGGCCGTTACCGTGGGAACACGTAGTGAGGTGTCTGTGGCCCATCTGTGATAGGTAGTGTCACCAGTTGTAGGGTGATGTAGCTGGCCAGGGAAATCCAGCGTTTGCCATCCTCCCTTGTGGGATTTGAGGAGAATCCCTCAGTTCACCTGAGCAGGGGCCGGGTTAACCTTCACGTTGCCACCTGGCAGTGTATTGCCACCCCTTCACTGTACAAGCCGCTCCCCCAAACAGTCCTTTATCATCTGCCTCCTGAACTCCGTCCAACAACATAAATTATCCTCATTGGTCACGTACTTTGAAACGTACAGTAAAACGCGTTGTTCGTGTCGGCGACTGACAGAGTCCGAGGGTGTACGGGGTGGGGGGGCTGCCTGTAAGTGAGGTTGTGTTCCAGTGCCAACATAGCATGGCCACAACTTATCAACCCAAGAAACTTCTGCAGGTGCTGGAAATCCAGAGTTGGAGCACGTCAGCAGGTTGGGCAGCACCTGTGGAGATGTATAAACAGTCGACGTTTTGGGCCGAGATCCTTCATCGGGGCTGGAGTGGAGGGGGGCAGCCGTTAGAATGAAAAGATGGGGGAGGGGAAGGAGGCGAGCTTGAAGGTGATGGGTGAAGCCGGGTGGGTGGGAAAGACCAGGGGCTGGAGAGGAAGGAATTGGATAGGAGGAGGAGGGTTCCAGCTGGAGGGGATGGGTAGGTGAGGAGAGATGAATAGAAGGGAAGGGGGAGGGAAATTTGTTTTTACTGGAGGGAGAAACGGGGTCATCAGGTCGGGGGGCTGCCCAGATGGAACACACAAAATGCCGGAGGAACTCGGCAGGTCAGGCAGCATCTATGGGGAGGGACAAACGGTCGACATTTCAGGAAGAGACCCTTCATCAAGACTTATTAACCCTAAATTGTACGTCCTTTGAAATGTGGGAGGGAACCGGAGCACCCGGAGGACTCCTGTGCCATCACAGGGAGAACGTACAGACAGCGGTGGGAATTAAACCCCAACGGTAACCACAAGTGCTGGAGTCTTTATGCCACCCTGCTGCCCTTACTCATCTGGTTGGGTCTCAGGTCTCCCACCCTCGCTTGGAAAACACATACGCAGCGGTTCAGCGACAGCTTCTTCCCCTCTGCCATCTGATTTCTGAATGGACAACGAATCCATGAACACTGCCTCACTACCCGTGCTCTCTTATTCCCAATTTATTTAAATTAATTTAAAAATTATTTCCTATTGTAATTTATAGTTTTTTAAAATTGGGTATTGCTGTCACAAAACAACAAATTTCATGGCATGTGCCAGTGATGTTAAACCCGATTCCGATTCCGGCGAGTGAGACGTCAGATACCCCTATCCAGCATCCCAGCCTCGGGATACTCAGATACCCCTGTCCAGCATCCCAGCCTCAGGATACTCAGATACCCCTGTCCAGCATCCCAGCCTCGGGATACTCAGATACCCCTGTCCAGCATCCCAGCCTCAGGATACTCAGATACCCCGTCCAGCATCCCAGCCTCGGGATACTCAGATACCCCTGTCCAGCATCCCAGCCTCGGGATACTCAGATACCCCTGTCCAGCATCCCAGCCTCGGGATACTCAGATACCCCTGTCCAGCATCCCAGCCTGAGGATCTACATGGGTTCGTGGTCTAAGGTAGAAGATATACCCCTGTCCAGTAGCCCAGCCTCGGGATCTACATGGGTGATTGATAGGTTCGTGGCCTAAGGTAGGAGGAGTCAATTTTAGAAAACATAGCACATTTATTTTTCAATATAGCCCCCTCCTACACTTGTACACTTAGTCCAGCCGTCGTGGAGCATACGGATCCTGGACCTCCAGAAAGTGTCCACGGCAGGGATGATTGATAGGTTCGTGGCCTAAGGTAGAAGGAGATGAGTTATACAGCTCTCGTTACATGCACATGCGGTTCAACTCTTCGAGTGATTATGCAGGAAGTTTGAAGTTAATAACTCATCAGGAGTGATTGATAAGTTCGTGGCCTAAGGTAGAAGGAGATGAGTTATTAACTTCAATCATTCTGCGTAATCTCTCGAAGAGTTGAACTGCACGTGCATGTACCGAGAGCTGTATAACTCATCTCCTTCTACCTTAGGCCACAAACTCATCCATCACTCCTTGTAAGCTGACCTGGGAAGCCAGGTCCCATGGGGAAAGTGCTTATGACCAAGCAAGAATGTTCACCCTTTCTTCCCCTCAAGTGAACAACTAACCCTCATCGCTATCCCGTCTATCTCCTCAGGGGATCAGATGAAAGCCCTGGTCAGTCAGTTGTCCCTCTTCAATCGGGTTCTCCTCGACCTGAGGCAGGACATCAGGGAGCAGGTGAGAGGACTCCTGTGTCGGGGGTGGTGGTAATGGGACCTTTTGTCTTGGGGGTGTGAGCAGAGCAGGCTCCTGGACTGTGGGGTGGGGGTAGGTGTGTGGCCTGTTCGGTTGGGGGGGGTGAGGGGTTTGTGTCCTCGGAGATAGGGGAGGGGGCAAGGGATGAGGAGGAGAATGTAGAGGGCAACATTGAGGCTGACTGGTCCAATTACAGCAGCAGCGGTCACAGTCCACGTGACTTGGGAGTCCTCGTGCAGGTTGAGTCTGTGGGAAGGAAGGCAAATGCAATGTTAGTGTTCCTTTCGAGAGGACTGGGATATAATAGTGAGGATATGATGCTGAGGCTTTGGAAGGCAATGGTCTGACCACATTTGGATTATTGTGAGCAGTTTTGGGCCTCGTATCTAGGAAAGGATGTGCTGATGTTATGAGTGTTCACAAAATGGTCCCGGGAATGAAAGGGTTGGCGAATGAGGAGTGTTTATAGACAATAGACAGTAGGTGCAGGAGTAGGCCATTCGGCCCTTCTAGCCAGCACCGCCATTCACTGTGATCATGGCTGATCATTCACAATCAGTACCCCGTTCCTGCCCTCTCCCCATATCCCTTGACCCCGCTATCTGTAAGAGCTCTATCTAGCTCTCTCTTGAAAGCATCCAGAGACTTGGCCTCCACTGCCTTCTGGGGCAGAGTTTGATGGCTCTGTGCCTGTATACAATGGAGTTTCAGAGAATGAAGGAGGATCTCATTAAAGGCCTAGATAGACTGGATGTGGAGAGGATGTTTCCTACAGTGGGGGGGGGGGGGAGGGGTGTAGGACAAGAGGGCACAGTATCAGAATACAAGGCTGTCCCTTTAGGACAGAGATGAGGAGGAATTCCTTCAGCCCCAGAAGGTGGTGAATCTATTGCCATAGCTGGCTGTGGAGGCAAGTCATTGGGTGTATTTAAAGTGGAGGTTGATAGGATCTTGATTAGTAAGGGTGTCAAAGGTTATGGGGGAAAAAGCAGGAGAATGGGGTTGAGAGGGAAAATGAATCAGCCATGATAGAATGGTGGAGCAGACTCGATGGGCTGAATGGCCCAATTCTGCTCCTATGCCTTATGGTTTTATGATCCTAGTCAGTAGGATTTACAGACCCAGGTGCAGAATCGTGGGTTGGTAGTTACAGTGCAGGCACAGAATGAATCATGGGATTGGTGGTCACAGAGCCATACCCATCACCCGGGAAACGTAACTACCTTTCAGACACAGATCCCTGTCCCTTTCAACAGGTGAAGGAGATGTCATTGATCCGGAACACCATCCTGGAATGTCAAGTTTGTGGTGAGTTTGGATCTCGTTGGCCGTAACCTTCGTCGTCCCCTGTGGCCAGTGCAAGGTTTGGGCAGAATCTTGGCCAATGGAAAAGGGAATGGGTTTTGCACAGAATCAGTACTATGGCAGTGGGTAAATGGGGTTTGGTCCCATTGGGATCCTGTACAGCTGGAGGTGATGGGAAATGGGAAACACAAGAGATTCTGCAGAGGCCGGAAATCCAGAGCGACACACACAAAACGCTGGAGGATCTCAACAGGTCAGGCAGCATCTACGGAGGGGAATAACCAGTCGATGTTATGGGCCGAGACCCTTCGTCAGGACTGGAAAGGAAGGGGACAGTAGCCAGAGGAGGGGGAGGAGTACAAGCAGATGATAGGTGAGACCAGGTGAGGGGACAAAGTCGGAAGCTGAGAGGTGACAGGTAGAAGTGGTAAAAGGCTGAAGAGTAAGAGGGGAGTGGACCATGGGAGAAAGGGGAAGGAAGAGGAACACCAGAGGGAGCTGATGGTTAGATGAGGAGAGAAAGGGGTGAGAGGGGAGCTGGATTGGAACGAGAAGGACGGGGGAGTGCGGAGAAATTACCAGAAGTTAGAGAAATTGATGTTCACGCTATCAGGTTGGAGGCTCCCCAGACGTTGGTCCTGCAATGTAAGAGTGGCCTCATCTTGACCCTGGAGGAAGCCTTGCTGTGTGAAGTGGTTTGGCCCGTTGGAATCCTTCACGATAGGATTAGATGGGAAGCGTTTTGGCCCTTTGGGATTCTGTACTCTGGGAGTAGATGGAAGTGGACATTTGTACTGTGGGAATGAATGGGAATGCTTTTGGTCCGTAGGGATTCTATCAGTGGGATTCACTGGGAGCACTTGTGATCCACTCTACTGAAGTTTAAGAGCCAGTGTGGGTTTTTAAAATATAACCAGCCCTCTTGCCTTCACCTCCAAGGCTTCCACGAGCATCGGTCCAGGTGCGACCCCAACCCCTGCTTTGAGACCGTGACGTGTCGGGAGACGTACGAGTATCCGGGGTACCGCTGTGGATCGTGTCCTGAGGGCTTCACCGGGAACGGCTCACACTGCAGTGATATCGATGAGGTCAGTAATCGGCGACCCACAGCTCCGATACCCGGAATCGAGCTGACGTGGGCGGGTTAAAGCGCAGCTGCTGAAAATCCGAACAAAAGCAGAAAAGGCTGGAAATGCTCAGCAGGTCAGGCAGCGTCCGTGGGAAGAGAAACGGGTTGTCAGGACTGGGAGGGAGATAAAGTGGGTGTTAGGCTTCAGGGAGGTGGGGGAGAAAGGGTGTCTCTGAGGGGGTAAAACCAGTGTGAGCATTGGGATAAGCCATGGACAACCTCTGGGTGACTGCCATTCTCTGCACTAAGATTTGGAACATAGAATAGTACAGCACATTACAGGCTCTTCGGCCCACAATGTTGTGCCGACCCTCAAACCCTGCCTCCCATGTAACCCCCCACCTTAAATTCCTCCATATACCTGTCTAGTAGACTTTTAAACTTCACTAGTGTATCTGCCTCCACCACTGACTCAGGCAGTGCATTCCACGCACCAACCACTCTCTGAGTGAGAAACCTTCCTGTAATATCCCCCTTGAACTTCCCTCCCCTTACCTTAAAGCCATGTCCTCTTGTACTGAGCAGTGGTGCCCTGGGGAAGAGGCGCTGGCTGTCCACTCTGTCTATTCCTCTTAATAACTTGTACACAATTTGCTCAGCTTCCTACTTCCAGTTGCCTCAGCTTCTGATTTTGGGCACCTGGCGCTCGGGGTTCTCGTGTTCATTCGATGGGGATTCTGGTCACGAGGATGTCTGTGAAGAGTTTGAATTCCAGGTTGTATACTGTACGCATTCTCTGATATCAAATGGAACCAGTGGGTCGATTGGGGGGTGTGGGGGTGAATCTCCTCGCCGATCTGCTCCTGGACCCACTCAAGGAGGCCATTCACACTCAGTGGCTCTCCCCAGGCTGACTATGTGCCTGTCTTCAGCTTCAGATTTGTACCCCTGTACGTCGAAACATTCAGTGGCTGTTAAACTCCAACATGGCATGCCCACAAAACCCTTCCCCAACCTCACACTCACAGGAGGCCTTAACCCCAGGACAGGGTGACTTTGGGCATTCCAGTCCTTGGCCCCTGGCCCCAGACACTCAGACGTCAGACCTCCAACCTCTTCTGAGGATACAACCATGGCCAGTGTTAACATAAAAATATATTTTAAAACATAATTTTTTAAATACACATACACAATTGCACATACATTAAATTCCTCATACTGTGTAAAAAAACATAGAAACATAGAAAACCTACGGCACAGTACAGGCCCTCCAACGCACAAAGTTGTGCCGAACACGTCCCTACCTTAGAAATTACTAGGCTTACCTATAGCCCTCTGTTTTACTAAGCTCCATGTACCTATCCAAAAGTCTCTTAAAAGACCCTATTGTAGAAACATAGAAAATAGGTGCAGGAGTAGGCCATTGGGCCCTTCGAGCCTGCACCGCCATTCAGTATGATCATGGCTGATCATCCAACTCAGAACCCTGTACCTGCTTTCTCTCCATACCCCCGATCCCTTTAGCCACAAGAGCCGTATCTAACTTCCTCTTAAATATAGCCAATGAACCGGCCTCAACTGTTTCCTGTGGCAGAGAATTCCACAGATTCACCACTCTCTGTGTGAAGAAGTTTTTCCTCATCTCGGTCCTAAATAGCTTCCCCTTTATCCTTAAACTGTGACTCCTCACTCTGGACTTCCCCAACATTGGAAACAATCTTCCTGCATCTAGCCTGTCCAATCCCTTTAGAATTTTATACGTTTCAATAAGATCCCCCCCTCAATCTTCTAAATTCCAGTGAGTATAAGCCTAGTCGATCCAGTCTTTCTTCATATGGAAGTCCTGCCATCCCAGGAATCAATCTGGTGAACCTTCTCTGTACTCCCTCTATGGCAAAAATGTCTTTCCTCAGATTAGGGGACCAAAACTGCACACAATATTCTAGGTGTGGTCTCACCAAGGCCTTGTACAACTGCAGTAGAACCTCCCTACTCCTGTACTCAAATCCTTTTGCTATGAATGCAAACATACCATTCGCCTTTTTCACCGCCTGCTGTACCTGCATGCCCACTTTCAATGACTGGTGTACAATGACACCCAGGTCTCGTTGCATATCCCCTTTTCCTAATCGGCCATCATTCAGATAATAATCTATTTTCCTGTTCTTGCCACCAAAATGGATAACCTCACATTTATCCACATTAAATTGCATCTGCCATGAATTTGCCCAATCACCTAACCTATCCAAGTCACCCTACATCCTCTTAGCATCCTCCTCACAGCTAACACCGCCGCCCAGCTTCGTGTCATCCGCAAACTTGGAGATGCTGCATTTAATTCCCTCGTCTAAATCATTAATATATATTGTAAACAACTGGGGTCCCAGCATTGAGCCTTGCGGTACCCCACTAGTCACTGCCTGACATTCTGAAAAGGTCCCGTTTACTCCCACTCTTTGCTTCCTGTCTGCCAACCAATTCTCTTATCCACATCAATACCATACCCCCAATACCATGTGCTTTAAGTTTGCACACTAATCTCCTGTGTGGGACCTTGTCAAAAGCCTTCTGAAAATCTAAATATACCACATCCACTAGTTCTCCCCCATCCACTCTACTAGTTACATCTTCAAAAAATTCTATAAGATTCGTCAGACATGATTTTCCTTTCACAAATCCATGCTGACTTTGTCCGATGATTTCACCTCTTTCCAAATGTGCTGTTATCACATCTTTGATAACCGACTCTAGCATTTTCCCCACCACCGATGTCAGACTAACCGGTCTATAATTCCCCGGTTTCTCTCTCCCTCCTTTTTTAAAATGTGGGGTTACATTAGCCACCCTCCAATCCTCAGGACCTAATCCAGAATTTAAGGAGTTTTGAAAAATTATCACTAATGCATCCATTATTTCTTGGGCTACTTCCTTAAGCACTCTGGGTTGCAGACCATCTGGCCCTGGGGATTTATCTGCCTTTAATCCTTTCAATTTACCTAACACCACTTCCCTACTAACATGTATTTCCCTCAGTTCCTCCATCTCTCTAGACCCTTGGTCCCCTACTATTTCCAGAAGATTATTTACGTCCTCCTTAGTGAAGACAGAACCAAAGTCGTTATTCAATTGGTCTGCCATGTCTTTGTTCCCTATGATCAATTCACCTGTTTCTGACCGTAAGGGACTTACATAAGGGACTTAACCAATCTTTTTCTTTTCACATATCTATAAAAGCTTTTACAGTCAGTTTTTATGTTCCCTGCCAGCTTTCTCTCATAATCTTTTTTCCCTTTCCTAATTAAGCCCTTTGTCCTCCTCTGCTGGTCTCTGAATTTCTCCCAGTCCTCAGGTGTGCCGCTTTTTCTGGCTAATTTGTATGTTTCTTCTTTGGACTTGATACTATCCCTAATTTCCCTTGTCAGCCACGGGTGCACTACCTTCCCTGGTTTATTCTTTTGCCAAACTGGGATGAACAATTGTTGTAGTTCATCCATGTGATCTTTAAATGCTTGCCATTGCATATCCACCGTCAACCCTTTAAGTATCATTTGCCAGTCTATCTTAGCTAATTCACGTCTCATACCTTTAAAGTTACCCTTCTTTAAGTTCAGAACCTTTGTTTCTGAATTAACTATGTCACTCTCCATCTTAATAAAGAATTCCACCATATTATGGTCACTCTTACCCAAGGGGCCTCGCACGACAAGATTGCTAACTAACCCTTCCTCATTGCTCAATACCCAATCTAGAATGGCCTGCTCTCTAGTTGGTTCCTCGACATGTTGGTTCAGAAAACCATCCCGCATACATTCCAAGAAATCCTCTTTCTCAGCACCCTTACCAATTTGGTTCACCCAATCTATATGTAGATTGAAGTCATCCATTATAACTACTGTTCCTTTATTGCACGCATTTCTAATTTCCAGTTTAATGCCATCCCCAACCTCACTACTACTGTTAGGTGGCCTGTACACAACTCCCCCCAGCGTTTTCTGCCCCTTGGTGTTATGCAGCTCTACCCATATCGATTCCACATCCTCCAGGCTAATGTCCTTCTTTTCTATTGCGTTAATCTCCTCTCTAACTAGCAATGCTACCCGACCTCCTTTTCTTTCCTGTCTATCCCTCCTGAATATTGAATATCCCTGGATGTTGAGCTCCCATCCTTGGTCACCCTGGAGCCATGTCTCTGTGATCCCAACTATATCGTATTCATTAATAACTATCTGCACATTCAATTCATCCACCTTGTTACGAATGCTCCTTGCATTGACACACAAAGCCTTCAGGCTTGTTTTTACAGCACTCTTAGTCCTTATACAATTATGTTGAAAAGTGGCTGTTTTTGCTTTTTGCCCTGGATTTGCCTGCCTGCCACTTTTACTTTTCACCTTACTACTTTTTGCTTCTACCCTCATTTTACACCCCTCTGTCTCTCTGCACTTGTTCCCATCCCCCTGCCACATTAGTTTAAAGCCTCCTGAACAGCAGTAGCAAATGCTCCCCCTAGGACATTGGTTCCAGTCCAGCCCAGGTGCAGACCGTCCTGTTTATACCGGTCCCACCTCCCCCAGAACTGGTTCCAATGCCCCAGAAATTTGAATCCCTCCCCCTTGCACCATTTTTCAAGCCACGTATTCATCTGAAATATCCTCCTATTTCTACTCTGACTAGCACGTGACACTGGTAGTAATCCAGAGATTATTACCTTTGTGGTCCTACTTTTTAGTTTATCTCCTAACTCCCTAAATTCACCTTGTAGGACCTCATCCCGTTTTTTACCTATATTGTTGGTACCTATGTGCACCACGACCACTGGCTGTTCACCCTCCCATTCCAGAATGTCCTGCAGCCGTTCAGAGACATCCTTGACCCTTGCACCAGGGAGGCAACATACCATCCTGGAGTCTCGTTTGCGGCCACAGAAACGCCTATCTATTCCCCTTACAATCGAATCCCCGATCACTATAGCTCTCCCACTCCTTTTCCTTCCCTCCTGTGCCGCAGAGCCACCCATGGTGCCATGAACTCGGCTGCTGCTGCCTTCCCCTGATGAGACATCTCCCCCAACAGTATCCAAAACAGTATAACTGTTTAGGAGGGAGATGACCTCAGGGGACTCCTGCACTACCTGCCTACTGCTACGCTGTCTAGTGGCCACTCCTTCCCTTTCTGCCCGTGTAGCCTTTACCTGTGGTGTGGCCAACTCACTGAACGTGCTATTCACGACTTTCTCAGCATCACAGATGCTCCAGTATGAATCCACTTGCAGCTCCAGACGCTCAATGCGGTCTGCCAGAAGCTGCAGCTGGACACACTTCCTGCACACATCCGCCTCCACCACCGTTGCCAGCAGCCCATTCCACGCACTCACCACTCTCTGAGTAAAATACTTACCCCTGACATCTCCTCTGTACCTACTCCCCAGCACCTTAAACCTGTGTCCTCTTGTGGCAACCATTTCAGCCCTGGGAAAAAGCCTCTGACTACCCACACGATCAATGCCTCTCATCATCTTGTACGCCTCTATCAGGTCACCTCTCATCCTCTGTCGCTCCAAGGAGAAAAGGCTGAGTTCACTCAACCTATTCTCATAAGGCATGCTCCCCAATCCAGGCAACATCCTTGTAAATCTCCTCTGTACCCTTTCTATTGCTTCCACATCCTTCCTGTAGTGAGGCGACCAGAATTGAGCACAGTACTCCAAGTGGGGTTTGACCAGGGTCCAATATAGCTGCAATATCACCTCTTGGCTCCTAAACTCAATCCCACGATTGATGAAGGCCTTCGTCACTGTACGCCTTCTTAACCACAGAGTCAACCTGCGCAGCTGCCTAGAGCACCCTATGGACTCGAACACCAAGATCCTTCTGATCCTCCACACTGTCAAGTCTTACCATTAATACTATATTTTGTCAACATAATTGACCTACCACAATGTATGTAAATATAACATTAAATCACGTTAAATTACCTCATACTGTGTAATGTAAATATTATATTCAATGCTGGCCACAGACGTTCAAGAGTATTCAAGATTGTTTAATGTCATTCCCAGTACACAAGTGTAAAGGAGGACGAAATAATCATTCCTCTGGATCCGACGCAGCACAAAATAAAACAAGACAGAATAATAAAAGACACAGGAAATGATAAAGTAATGGTGGTGGGGGTTGTGGGGGGGGGGGTGCAGTGGTGTTGATTGGCTTTACCGTTTGGGGAAAGTAGCCGGTGGGCCTGGTGTGGATGCTACGTAGCCTCCTCCCCGATGGGAGTGGGACAAGCAGTCCATGAGCAGGGTGGGTGGGATCCTTCATGATGTTACTGAACCTTAACTGCAACAGACCACTGGAGCCGGCAGTGAGTGAGTTTAGCTTTTAACTCGGAGTCTGTCCCACACAATGACGTGGATTCATTACTCTGACACCTACCAGTCCACGGTGAAAATCTGCGCGCCTTCGCAGATCGTGCGTGGGTGCGTGGAATGCACTGCTGGCGACAGTGGTGGAGGCCGATTCAACAGGGTCTTTTAAGAGACTCTTAGACAGGTACATGGAGCTTAGTAAAATAGAGGGCTATGCGGCAGGGAAATTCCAGGCAGTTTCTAGAGTAGGTTACAGGGTCGGCACAACATTGTGGGCCGAAGGGCCTGTAATGTGCTGTAGATTTTCCATGCTCTGTGTTTCTAACAGAGAACATTACAGCATAATACAGGCCCTTCGGCCCACAATGTTGTGCTGACCTTTTAGCCTACACTAAGATCAATCAAACCCTTCCCTTCCCCTCAGCCGTCCATTTTCCTTCCATCTGATGTGCCTATCCGAGAGTCTCCTAAATGCCCCTAATGTATCTGCCTTTACCCCCACCCCACACACCCACACCCACCACTCTCCGTGTAAATGACTTGCCCCTGACATCCCCTCCTTCCGCTTCCCTTTAGAACGATGGGTACGTGGAGATAATGGGAAAGCAATCAGAGAATGCAGAAGATGATAATCACACGAGATCCTGCCGATGCTGGAAATCCGGAGCAACATGCTGGAGGAACTCAGCAGGTCGGGCAGCGTCTATGGAGGGTGTGTGAGCATCTATGAACATCAACGTTTCCGGCTGCCGTCCTCTCCCCCCTCCTTTCTTACTGTGACTTCTGCCCCTTTCCTTTCCAGTCCGGATGAAGGGTCCCGGCCCAAAATGTCGATGGTTTATTCCTCTCCATAGACGCTGCCCGACCTGCTGAGTCCCTCCAGCATTTTGTGCGTGTTACAACAGAGTGCAGAATGGAGTTTTACTCCTGTAGAGAAAGAGCAGCGCAGGCAGACAATAAGGTGCGAAGACCACAATGAAGTAGACGGAGAGATGGAGAGATTATCGTTACAGTACAGGCGGTCCGCTCAAGGGTCTGATAACAGCAGGGTAGAAGCTGTCCTTGAGCCTGCTTTCAGCCTGATGGTGGGGTGGGGGGGGGGGGGTCAGAGAAATCAGAATGAGTTGGGAGGAGTCCTCGATTGTGCTGGCTGCCCTGCTGAGGTGTAGACAGGAGTCCAGGGAGGGGAGGCTGGTTTCTGTAGCTCTCTGAAGTTGCTACGCTGAGCTGTGATGTGTCCGGATAGGGGCCCCTCCGTGGTGCAGGTGGGTGGGGGTCACTGGGGACTTGCCAGACTGAAGAAGTAGAGAAGTTGGTGGTTGGGCCAGGACGGACGACTGGTGACAGGTGCACCCAGGAACCTGAAGCTCACGACCAGCTGTTGTTTCACTCTGCAGTGTACCTTTGCCAACCCGTGCTTCTCCGAATCCAAGTGTATAAACGCGGTGCCCGGATTCCGGTGTGAGCCCTGTCCTGTGGGATACAGCGGGAATGTTGTCGCCGGTGTGGGCGTGGACAGTGCAAAGACCATGAAGCAGGTGAGCCAACGTGTCGGGGGCCACAGGGGAGGGCCAGGCACCGTGAGGCCCAGGTCTGAAATCCGCGTCCTCCGATCCAGCGGTTTGGGGGCTGTCGGATCTGCCCACCCGCTACTTGTCCAGCACAGGAGGGGGCAATTGGACCAGGTTCCCGATAGTGAGTGCCCTGAAGGTGGAGAAAATTCAGGAAACGAGGACTACAAAAGCGGGCACAAGATGGGTAAATGGTAGGTAAAATCTGTTGGGTCTGGAGCAGGTCCCCGAGGGTGGAGATGTGTGGGTGTGTCTGCATGTTTGTCCATATGTGAGTGGGTGAGGTGTGTGCACTTTGTCACGTGTCCACAAACAAGTTCAGAGTGAAACTTATTATCAGAGTTCATACACATCACCACGTACAACCCGGTTCATCTTCCCGCGGGCACACACAGCAAATCTGTAGAACAGTGACTGTAAACAGGAGCAGTGAAAGAGCAGGAGCACAGAAGACAACAAACTGTATATAAATAAATAGCAATAAATATGAGAGTATGAAATAACAAGATAGAGTCCTTAAAGTGAGATCATTGGTTGTGGGGACATCTCAATAGTTGAGTGTAGTTATCCCCTTTGTTCAAGAGCCTGATGATTGAGAGGCAGTAACTGTTCTTGAAACTAGTGGTGTGAGTCCTGAGGCTCCTGTACCATCTACCTTGATAGCAGCAATGAGAAGACAGCATGGTCTGGGCCGTGAGGATTGCTGATGATGGACGCTGCTGTTCTACCACAGCATTTCATGTAGATGTGCTCAGTGGTTGGGAGGGCTTTACCGTGGAATAGGGCCAAATCACTACCTTGGGTAGGATTTTCCTCTCAAAGGCATTGGTGTGTGTGTGTGTGTGTATGTCTGTGTGTCTGTGTGTGTGTGTATGTCTGTGTGTGTGTGTGTGTGTGTGTGTCTGTGTGTGTGTGTGTGTGTCTGTGTGTGTGTGTGTGTGTGTGTGTGTGTGTATGTGTGTGTGTGTGTGTGTGTATGTCTGTGTGTGTGTCTGTGTGTGAGTGTGTGTGTATGTCTGTGTGTGTGTGTGAGTGTGTGTGTATGTCTGTGTGTGTGTATGTGTGTGTGTGTGTGAGTGTGTGTATGTGTGTGTGTGAGTGTGTGTATGTCTGTGTGTGTGTGTGTGTGTGTGTCTGTGTGTGTGTGTGTATGTCTGTGTGTGTGTGTATGTCTGTGTGTGTGTGTGTGTGAGTGTGTGTGTCTGTGTGTGTGTGAGTGTGTGTGTATGTGTGTGTGTATGTCTGTGTGTGTGTGTGTGTCTGTGTGTGTGTGTGTATGTCTGTGTGTGTGTGTGAGTGTGTGTATGTCTGTGTGTGTGTGTGTATGTGTGTGTCTGTGTGTGTATGTCTGTGTGTGTGTGTGTATGTGTGTGTCTGTGTGTGTGTGAGTGTGTGTGTATGTCTGTGTGTGTGTGTCAGTGTGTGTGTGTGTGTGTATGTCTGTGTGTGTGTGAGTGTGTGTGTGTGTGTGTGTGTGTGTGTGTGTGTGTGTGTGTGTGTGTGTGTGTGTGTGTGTGTGTGTGTATGTGTGTGTGTGAGTGTGTGTATGTCTGTGTGTGAGTGAGAGACTCGGCCCCTCTCCTTTCCAGAAGAAAGCGTATGCGCAAGGAAAGACCCTTCCTTTGCGGAGCATTGGGATGTGGCCTCAACGGCAGCCAGCGACATTCATCAAGCAAACTCCCAAGATCTCTTGAAATGGGACGGGGTTCGTCTGTCATTGCCGTGTGCACAGAGAAACAGTGAAAATCTTAGAGAGTTCATACCACACATCGAAGTCGTTAGAAAGGAAACCAGAGGACAGTGGGGTAGACTAGGAGATACAGCGTTCACCTTCTACTTCTTGAAATGCGGTCGGTTCAAGAGCCTGATGCCAGCCGGATAGAAGTTGCCCTTGAGCCTGGCGGTTCGTGCTTTCAGGCGTACAGGTATTTCCAGTCGGATGGGGGCGGGGGGAGAGGGAGAGAGCCCGGGGTGAGGACGGGTCCTGGATTGTGTTTGCGGGACGTTCAGAACTCCCCACCGGGCCGCGGGCCGCGGGCCGCCCAGCAGGAGGAGGTGCGATGGCGCCGGGCGGCCAGCAGGGAGCAGCAGACAACGGCGGCAGCGTTCGGTGACCCGAGCAGGCAGAGAAATCTGAATCTCGTCAGGTTTAATATCACTAATTCACTAATCACTAAAAGAAAAACTACAAAATAATTTTAGAGGGGGAAATGAATAAAATTAAATGTGGTCAACACTAGTACGTGAGTTCATTGTGGGTTCAGAGGACGAGGGGAAGGAGCTGTGTGTTTCTTCAGGCTCCTGTCCTTTATGGTAGCAACGAGAGGAGGGCAAGTCCCGGGTGATGATGCCGCCTTTGGAACATGTTCTCTGGCATCCTCAGTTAATGTGGGGCCCCCAAAACTTCTGCGATGGCCGGGAATCGAACCCGGGTCAACTGCTTGGAAGGCAGCTATGCTCACCACTATACCACCATCGCAACTCTGTACAACATAACGGTGCGGTAGCCGCTGACTTTACCCTCTCTCTCCCTCTCCCAGGTCTGCCTGGACGTTGATGAGTGCAACGACGGCAACAACGGAGGCTGCACCGCCAACTCGATCTGCACCAACACCGTGGTGAGTGTCAGCCATTCCCGGGCCGGGCGCCTCCGCTCGACGTCTCAAAGTTAATTTATTGCCCAAGTGTGTGTATGTCACCATATAAGGCCATAGGACATGGCAGCAGGATTACAAACGAGGGGAAATTTGTCACTCCCCCCCCCCCCCCCCCCCCACCTTCTGATTCTGTCTTCTCATCTTTTTTTTCTCCAGTCCTCATGAAGGGTCTCGGCCCCAAACGTCGACTGCACTCTTTTCCAAAGATGCTGTCTGGCCTGCTGAGTTCTGTGTGTGTGTTGCTGAGAGCAGAATTAGGCCATTTGGCCCATCGAGTTTGTTCTGCCATTCCATCATGGCTGGTTTATTGCCCCTCTCTACCCAACTCTCGCCTTTTCCCGTCCCCTTGACGCCTGACTGATCAAGAGCCTATCAACTTCTACTTTAAATGTACCCAATGATTTATAATACAACATTACAATGAACTTTACCAACTGCACAGAAACAAAGACTGACAACCCATTGAAAACGGGCCGAAACCCTCCATCGGGATCGATTCACCTTCACCACTAACTTCCACGTTGCTCTCATTTTCACGTGGATCAATTCCAACGTTCCTCTCCCTTTTCTGGACCTCTTTCTCCCTCGTGGGAGGGAGATTAAAGTTAGCGCCTGATGCTGGGTTTCGACCTGAGACGTTGACAACTCCTTTCCCCTCTCCCACGGGCTCTCCTTCACCCGTTGCGATGCTCCGGATCAGGAGAAGATCTGCGGGTGCTGGAAATCCAGAACAACACACACACAAAGTGCTGGAGGATCTCAGCAGGGCCAGGCGGCACCTACAGAGGGAGGTAAACAGTCAACATTTCAGTCAAAGACCTTTCATCAGGACTGGAAAGGAAGGGGGAATAAGGAGATGGAGGGAGGGGGAGGAGGACAAGCTGGCAGGTGACAGGTGAGATCAGCTGAGGGGGAAGGTGGGTGGCGGTGGGGATGAAGTAAGAAGCATAGATGGGAGGTCTTGTTTAGAGCTGCCGACTGGGGGACAGGCTATTCTGGATTGGGTGTTGTGTAATGAACCAGATTTCATTAGGAAGCTTAAGGTAAAGGAACCCTTGGGAGGCAGTGATCCTAATATGATAGAATTCATTCTGCAGTTTGAGAAGGAGAAGCCGAAGTCAGCAGTATCATTATTACAGTGGAATAACAGGAATTACAGAGGCACTAGAGAGGAGTTGGCCAAAGTTGATTGCAAGGAACACTTGCAGGGATAACGGCAGAGCTGGAATGGTTGGAGTTTCTGGGTGCAATTCGGAAGCTGCAGGATAGATACATCCCAAAGAGGAAGAAGTATTTTAAAGGCAGGAGGACACAACCATGGATGACGAGGGAAGTCAAAGCCAAATAGAGCAAAAATTAGTGGGAAGTTAAGAGGATTGGGAAGCTTTGAATAATCAACAGAAGGCAACTAAAAAAGTCATAGAGAAGGAAAAGAGGATACCAGAAGTTTCTTCAGGTTATACAAAGTGTTAAAGAGAGGTGAGTGTAGATATCGGACCACTGGAAAATGATGTTGGAGAGGTAGCAATTGGGGACAAGGGAACGGTGAACAAACTGAACAAGTGTCTTGCATCAGTCTTCCCTGTGGAAGACACGAGCAGTATTTTGGAAGTTCGAGATTGTCAGAACTGATGAATGGTTTTGGCCGGAAACTCTTTTCCATAGATGTTGCCTGGCCTGCTGAGATCCTCCGGCATTTTGTGTGTGTTGTTAGAATATGAAAGCAAGGATCCAATGCTGACATTGGAGAGGGTTCAAAGGAGGTTCACGATAATGATTCTGGGATTGAGGAGTGTTTGATGGCTCTGGGCCTGTACTCACTGGAATTCAGAAGAATGAAGGGAGATCTCATTGAACCCTATCGAATGTTGAAAGGCCTAGATAGAGTGGATGTGAAGAGGATGTTTCCTATGGTGGGGAATTCTAAGACCAGATGACACAGCCTCAGAATAGAGGGTCGCCCATTTAGGACAGAGATGAGGAGGACTTTTCTAGCCAGAAAATGAATTCATTGTCACAGGAGGCTGTGGAGGCCAACTCATTGGGTATATTTAAGGCAGAGGTTGATAGATTCTTGATTGGTCAGGGCATGAAGGGATATGGGGAGAAGGTAGGAGATTGGGGCTGAGAGGGAAACTCGATCAGCCATGATGAAATGGCGGAGCAGACGAAAGGCCAAATGGTCTCATTCTGCTCCTATATCGTATGGTCGTATGAAAGAGGTAAAGGGCTGGAGAGGAAGGAATCTGATAGGAGAGGAGAGTGGACCATGGGAGAAAGGGAAGGAGGAGGGGAACCAGGGGGAGGTGATGAGCGGGTGAGGAAAAGGGAAAGGACAAGAGGGGAACCAGAATGGGGAATGGGAGAAATGAAGACGGGGGTGAGAAATTGCCATGTTGAGGCCAAGCTCAGGTTGGAACAGCAACACCTATTTCTTCTGATGGCAAGAAGATTGATATCTCCAATTTCTGGTAATTTCTACCCTCCTTCCTTCCTCTTTGTCCATACCTCATTCTGGATTACCCTCTTGCTGCTTTTCCTCACTGGTCCATCTCCCTCACCCCCGTCTTCATTTCTCCCATTCCCCATTCTGGTTCCCCTCTTGTCCTTTCCCTTTTCCTCACCCGCTCATCACCTCCCCCTGGTACCCCTCCTCCTTCCCTTTCTCCCATAGTCTACTCTCCTCTCCTATCAGTTTCCTCTTCCTTAAGCCCTTTACCCCTCACCTACCACCTCCCAGCTCCCTCAACCCTCCCCTGCCCAAACACCCTCACCTATCATCTGCCAGCTTGTACTCCCCCACCTCCTTTTACTGATTTCTGCCCCCTTCCTTCCCAGTCCTGACGAAGGGCCTCGCCCCAAAACGTCGACTGTTTATTCCCCTCCGAAGATGCTGCCCAACCTGCCGAGTTCCTCCAGCATTGTGGCTCCGTCGTCTCTGACCTCTCCCTGCTCCCCTCAGGGCTCCTTCCAGTGCGGCCCGTGCCGGAATCGGTTTCACGGGAACCAGACGGTCGGCTGCCGAGAGCTGAAGTCCTGCAGCAGCCCCAGCTTTAACCCTTGTGATGTCAACGCTTGGTGCACCGTCGAGAGGAACGGGGAAGCCTCCTGTCACGTGAGTCTAACTGCAGGATTGCGTTTATCACCGCCGGCTTGTACCACGTGAATGTTGTTATGCGGCAGCAGAAGGGAGCAAAGATCCTCATGGCCATTGTGTCTTAGCTGTCTACAAGATACACAAACCAGGGCAGTCGGATACGGCGAGTAAGCTGTTGCCCTTGTAGCAGGCTCCCTCTCTCCATGATGAATCCAAAGGAACGCCAGAGGTTGGCACCAGCGGTGTCGCGGGCAGTGGCCCCTCTAACTTGTAAAGACCAGTGTGCGCAAAAATCTTGTCCTGTGCAATTTCCTGTCACTTGTGCACTGAATTTTATTAATTTTAACAGTTAGCAATACACTGTCAGTAAGAACTTTGATCTCCTCTGGGTTTGATCGTTTTCGCTCTCGTTCATCTGCACTCTCACAAAACACATAGCAGGCCTCGAGCGAGTCATGAAGGATTTTCTCGCAGGAGCTTTTGCATACCGTCCATATGTGATTTGCTTGCTAAATGACGCTCTACAAAGTCAGGTTTTCAAATATCATCCACTTCTTCCTGCTTGCAAGTTCTCCAGCAGCTTTTGCATCGCGACAATATACGCAGGTAACAGCAGTTTCTGTATTGTACGTAAACATTTCCTGTAGCTGCACGTTCCTGGCCTCATGAGCTTTTGGTGTAGCAGTTTCTACTGTTTCATTAAGCTGGTCCACTTGAAATGAACTTGCAGTTCTTTTGTGTTTACGCCCTTTGCTTCTTTGGAATTTGACATGGTGAATCAATAATTTCTTCAGTATAAACAGTATAATAAGCCAGTTCTAGAATCTGCAGACAAATCATCACAAACTCCACATTGTTAACATTGTCCGCGTCAGAAACCGGAAAAGGAAATGCGATTGTGTACGATCGTGAAAGATGCCAGTGAGGTAGAGGGTGACAACCTTCCGTGCGGTTTAAATTCCCTTGTGCGCGAGTAGCAAAAGATGGGTGTGGGGGCAAGCTCTAGAGGGAACGTTGATGGCAGGAGTTGCCAGTCAGCATTGGACTGCTCCGGATCTTTCGTCAGGGGTTAATCCTGAAGCCTCCCCCGTGAGCGGGTGGAGCCACAAGGCAGTGGAGGTTTGAGATCAGAGTTTTCCTTCTCCCAGATGAGCCGCCAGCCACGGCCGACGGAGTGACTGGTTTTACAGTGCCAGAAACCCAGCTCTGCCCTTTCTCCAGTCAGTAGAAACGGTTCTGCTGGGCTTAGTAGCTAAGCCACGCGTGAAGGCCAGGAGCTGGACTCGGTTCTCAGAGGCATTTGAGATGCACAGCCAAAGGTATAAAGTTATAAAACTTTGGGAAAATGAGAGAATAGTGCAAAGCAAAGAGATTCAGAAAGGTGATGGTGGAGGAGATTAAACTGCTTGCTGACGTGCAAACCCACCACCTGTACTGGGCACTGGCTGGTAGCAGCTTCTCACCAGAGTCCCCTGTCCTATCCTGGGCCAGTCTCTCTCAAGTTGTCCCCAAGTGTAGCCCATCCTTCCTGTCCCAGGATAAGGTCTTTGAAGCTTCTGTTGGTGTTTTACGGAACGGGGTTGCTAACCTCATGTCCAACAACCCCCCTCCCCACAGGAGCATCAATGGCAGAGTCGGAGGGGATAGAAGCTGTTCCTAATATGTTGAGTGTGCGTCTTCAGGTTTCTGTACCTCCTCCCTGAACAGAGGGTATGCCCCAGATGGTGGGGTCCGTAGTAATGGATGCTGCCTCTTGAGGCACCACCGTGTAATAGGGTGATAGAATCCGACAGCACTACAGCACAGAGACAGGCTGTCTGGCCCATCATGTCCATGGCAAACCATTACTTTGCCTAGTCCCAATGATCATACCCCCCAACCATGTATCTATCCAGAATAGTAGCACCCACATATTTATAAATAATTAATTCAAATTAAGACCTAAAATTAATTGGTATATTGTCACATGCACTGAGGTACAGTGAGAGCCTTGAGGAACGCACACAAAATGCTGGGGGAACTCAGCAAGTCCGGCAGGATCTATGGAGAGGAATAAACAGTTGATGTTTCGGACCGAGACCCTTCATCGGGTCTGGAAAGGAAGGGAGTAGAAACCGGAATGAAAATGGGATGGGGAGAGGAAGGAGTACAGCTGGGTGGTGATGGGTGAGGGTGGGGGATGGGTGGTGATTGGTGAGGGTGGGGTGAGGGTTGGGTGTGGGTGGTGATGGGTGAGGGTGGGGGATGGGCGGTGATGGGTGAGGCCAGGAGATGGGTGGTGACGGGTGAGGATGGGGGTGGGGGATGGGTGGTGATGGGTGAGGGTGGGGGATGGGTGGAGAGGGTGGGGTGTGGGTGGTGATGGGTGAGGGTGGGGGATGGGTGGTGATGGGTGAGACTGGGGGATGGGTGGTGATGGGTGAGACTGGGAGATGGGTGGTGATGGGTGAGGGTGGGGGATGGGTGGTGGGGGTGGGGTGTGGGTGGTGACAGGTGAGGCCAGGAGATAGGGGGTGGGTGATGACGGGTGAGGGTGGGGGATGGGTGGTGATGGGTGAGACGGGGGGATGGGTGGTGATGGGTGAGGCCGGGAGATGGGTGGTGATGGGTGAGACTGGGGGATGGGTGGAGAGGGAGGGGTGTGGGTGGTGACGGGTGAGACTGGGGGATGGGTGGAGAGGGAGGGGTGTGGGTGGTGACGGGTGAGACTGGGGGATGGGTGGTGATGGGTGAGACGGGGGGATGGGTGGTGATGGGTGAGGCCGGGAGATGGGTGGTGATGGGTGAGACTGGGGGATGGGTGGAGAGGGAGGGGTGTGGGTGGTGACGGGTGAGACTGGGGGATGGGTGGTGATGGGTGAGACTGGGAGATGGGTGGTGATGGGTGAGGGTGGGGGATGGGTGGTGGGGGTGGGGTGTGGGTGGTGACAGGTGAGGCCAGGAGATAGGGGGTGGGTGATGACGGGTGAGGGTGGGGGATGGGTGGTGATGGGTGAGACGGGGGGATGGGTGGTGATGGGTGAGGCCGGGAGATGGGTGGTGATGGGTGAGACTGGGGGATGGGTGGAGAGGGAGGGGTGTGGGTGGTGACGGGTGAGACTGGGGGATGGGTGGAGAGGGAGGGGTGTGGGTGGTGACGGGTGAGACTGGGGGATGGGTGGTGATGGGTGAGACGGGGGGATGGGTGGTGATGGGTGAGGCCGGGAGATGGGTGGTGATGGGTGAGACTGGGGGATGGGTGGAGAGGGAGGGGTGTGGGTGGTGACGGGTGAGACTGGGGGATGGGTGGAGAGGGAGGGGTGTGGGTGGTGATGGGTGAGACTGGGGGATGGGTGGTGATGGATGAGACTGGGGGATGGGTGGAGAGGGAGGGGTGTGGGTGGTGACGGGTGAGACTGGGGGATGGGTGGAGAGGGAGGGGTGTGGGTGGTGACGGGTGAGACTGGGGGATGGGTGGTGACGGGTGAGACTGGGGGATGGGTGGAGAGGGAGGGGTGTGGGTGGTGACGGGTGAGACTGGGGGATGGGTGGAGAGGGAGGGGTGTGGGTGGTGACGGGTGAGACTGGGGGATGGGTGGTGACGGGTGAGACTGGGGGATGGGTGGAGAGGGAGGGGTGTGGGTGGTGACGGGTGAGACTGGGGGATGGGTGGAGAGGGAGGGGTGTTGAGAAGCTGGGAAATGACAGGTGGAAAAAGGAAAGGGCTGAAGAAGGAATTTGACAGGGGAGGAGTTGGACCATGGGCGAGAAGACTGGCTCCTTTACCCTTCTTCTCCAGTCCTGATGCAGGGTCTCAGCCATTCATTCCTCTCCATAGATCCTGCCTGACTTGCTGAGTTCTGCCAGCATTTTGTGTGTGTTCCTCAAGGTGAAAAGCTTTTGTTTGCCTGACCTCCAGACCAATGATTTCATATGTAGATAGAGTAAAGGAAGCCCGAGTTCAGGGCACAGCATTCCAGTTACAGAGGACGTACAGTGCAGGTGGATGAGTTCATTCTCATGCGCACAAGGTCTGTAAGACATAGGAGCAAATTCGGCCATTCAGCCCATTGAGTCTGCTCTGCCATTCTATCATGGCTGTGTATACCCAGCTGCAATTACAGGATCATTAGAGGCAGATCACATTCACAAGAAAAATATAAATTAATCATAAGTTATACAAGAAAGAATGCATGAAAAGCGAAGGGTAATGTGTAAGGACCATGAGGAGCCACCCTCCTAGAGTTCTCTGATCCTGAGGTGCATCGCTGTGGGATGTTCACACTCTGGATATTTCTCCCCACACTTGCCCCGTGGGGACGTTTCCCCCTCCAGACCCATCTCACCGCGTGGCGGTGCCCCTCCCCCACCCCCAGACCCGTCTCGCTGCGCGGCAGTCCCCCCGCCCCCTCCCACCCACACTTTTTATTTTCCTCCAGTTCTATTTCGACGGCTTCCTTCACTAGCTGGTCCCAAAAGCCTTTGGCGTGGCACAGTCGTTTTGTGTTGTCGAAGTCCATCCTGTAGCCATTGTGAATACACTCCTACGATACATCTGCACAAACTTTCAAGTGATTTTTGGTGGCATATCAAATCTCCAGACTCCTAATGAAATATAGCCGCTGTTGTGCCATCTTTGTAGCTGCATCGATATGTCGGGACCAGGTTAGATCCTCAGAAATATTGACACCCAGGAACTTGAAACTGCTCTCTCTCTCCACTTCTGATCCCTCTATGAGGACTGGTGTGTGTTCCCTCGTCTTACCATTCCTGAAGTCCACAATCAGCTCTTTCGTCTTACTGACACTGAGTGTAAGGTTGTTGCTGCGACACCACTCCACTAGCTGGTATATCTCACTCCTGTACACCCTATCATCACCACCTGAAATTCTGCCAGCAATCATTGTATCATCAGCAAATTTATAGACGGCATTTGAACTGTACCTAGCCACACAGTCATGGGTGTAGAGAGAGCAGAGCATAAAACCCTGAGGTGTGGCAGATCGCCTCCCCGTGGGGGACCGCTCCCATGCCAGACCGCCTCCCCGCGGACGATGCTCCCATGCCAGACCGCCTCCCCGCGGACGATGCTCCCATGCCAGACCACCTCCCCGCGGACGATGCTCCCATGCCAGACCGCCTCCCCGCGGGGGGCCGCTCCCATGCCAGACCACCTCCCCGCGGGGGACCGCTCCCATGCTAGACCGCCTCCCCGCGGGGGGCCGCTCCCATGCCAGACCGCCTCCCCGCGGGGGGCCGCTCCCATGCCAGACCGCCTCCCCACGGGGGGCCGCTCCCATGCCAGACCGCCTCCCCACGGACGATGCTCCCATGTCAGACCGCCTCCCCGCGGACGATGCTCCCATGCCAGACCGCCTCCCCGCGGACGATGCTCCCATGCCGGACCGCCTCCCCGCGGATGATGCTCCCGTGCCGGACCGCCTCCCCGCGGACGATGCTACCATGCCAGACCGCCTCCCCGTGGGGGGCCGCTCCCATGCCAGACCACCTCCCCGTGGGGGGCCGCTCCCATGCCAGACCGCCTCCCCGCGGGGGACCGCTCCCATGCCAGACCACCTCCCCGCGGACGATGCTCCCATGCCAGACCGCCTCCCCGCGGGGGACCGCTCCCATGCCAGACCGCCTCCCCGCGGGGGGCCGCTCCCATGCCAGACCGCCTCCCCACGGGGGGCCGCTCCCATGCCAGACCGCCTCCCCACGGACGATGCTCCCATGCCAGACCACCTCCCCGCGGACGATGCTCCCATGCCAGACCGCCTCCCCGCGGGGGGCCGCTCCCATGCCAGACCGCCTCCCCGCGGACGATGCTCCCATGCCAGACCGCCTCCCCGCGGGGGACCGCTCCCATGCCAGACCGCCTCCCCGCGGGGGGCCGCTCCCATGTCAGACCGCCTCCCCGCGGACGATGCTCCCATGCCAGACCACCTCCCCGCGGACGATGCTCCCATGCCAGACCGCCTCCCCGCGGACGATGCTCCCATGCCAGACCACCTCCCCGCGGACGATGCTCCCATGCCAGACCGCCTCCCCGCGGACGATGCTCCCATGCCAGACCGCCTCCCCGCGGACGATGCTCCCATGCCAGACCGCCTCCCCGCGGACGATGCTCCCATGCCAGACCGCCTCCCCGCGGACGATGCTCCCATGCCAGACCGCCTCCCCGCGGGGGGCCGCTCCCATGCCAGATCGCCTCCCCGCGGACGATGCTCCCATGCCAGTCCGCCTCCCCGCGGGGGACCGCTCCCATGCCAGACCGCTTTCCCGCGGACGATGCTCCCATGCCAGACCGCTTCCCCGCGGACGATGCTCCCATGCCAGACCGCCTCCCCGTGGGGGGCCGCTCCCATGCCAGACCGCCTCCCCGTGGACGATGCTCCCATGTCAGACCGCCTCCCCGCGGACGATGCTCCCATGCCAGACCGCATCGCCGCGGACGATGCTCCCATGCCAGACCGCCTCCCCGCGGACGATGCTCCCATGTCAGACCGCCTCCCCGCGGATGATGCTCTCATGCCAGACCGCCTCCCCGCGGGGGGCCGCTCCCATGCCAGATCGCCTCCCCGCGGACGATGCTCCCATGCCAGTCCGCCTCCCCGCGGGGGACCGCTCCCATGCCAGACCGCTTTCCCGCGGACGATGCTCCCATGCCAGACCGCTTCCCCGCGGACGATGCTCCCATGCCAGACCGCCTCCCCGTGGGGGGCCGCTCCCATGCCAGACCGCCTCCCCGTGGACGATGCTCCCATGTCAGACCGCCTCCCCGCGGACGATGCTCCCATGCCAGACCGCCTCCCCGCGGACGATGCTCCCATGCCAGACCGCCTCCCCGCGGACGATGCTCCCATGCTAGACCGCCTCCCCGCGGACGATGCTCCCATGCCAGACCGCCTCCCCGTGGACGATGCTCCCATGCCAGACCGCCTCCCCGCGGACGATGCTCCCATGTCAGACCGCCTCCCCACGGACGATGCTCCCATGCCAGACCGCCTCCCCGCGGACGATGCTCCTATGCCAGACCGCCTCCCCGCGGACGATGCTCCCATGCCAGACCGCCTCCCCGCGGACGATGCTCCCATGCCAGACCGCCTCCCCGCGGGGGACCGCTCCCATGCCAGACCGCTTCCCCGCGGACGATGCTCCCATGCCAGACCGCCTCCCCGCGGACGATGCTCCCATGCCAGACCGCCACCCCGCGGACGATGCTCCCATGCCAGACCGCCTCCCCGCGGACGATGCTCCCATGCCAGACCGCCTCCCCGCGGACGATGCTCCCGTGCCAGACCGCCTCCCCGCGGACGATGCTCCCGTGCCAGACCGCCTCCCCGCGGACGATGCTCCCGTGCCAGACTGCCTCCCCGCGGACGATGCTCCCGTGCCAGACCGCCTCCCCGCGGACGATGCTCCCGTGCCAGACCGCCTCCCCGCGGACGATGCTCCCATGCCAGACCGCCTCCCCGCGGACGATGCTCCCATGCCAGACCGCCTCCCCGTGGGGGGCCGCTCCCATGCCAGACCGCCTCCCCGCGGATGATGCTCCCATGCCAGACCGCCTCCCCGTGGGGGGCCGCTCCCATGCCAGACTGCCTCCCCGCGGACGATGCTCCCATGCCAGACCGCCTCCCCGCGGACGATGCTCCCATGCCAGACTGCCTCCCCGCGGACGATGCTCCCATGCCAGACCGCCTCCCCGCGGGGGACCGCTCCCATGCCAGACCACCTCCCCCGCGGACGATGCTCCCATGCCAGACCGCCTCCCCGCGGACGATGCTCCCATGCCAGACCGCCTCCCCGCGGACGATGCTCCCATGCCATACCGCCTCCCCGCGGACGATGCTCCCATGCCAGACCGCCTCCCCGCGGGGGACTGCTCCCATGTCAGACCGCCTCCCCGCGGGGGACTGCTCCCATGTCAGACCGCCTCCCCGCGGGGGACTGCTACCATGTCAGACCGCCTCCCCGCGGGGGACTGCTCCCATGTCAGACCGCCTCCCCGCGGATGATGCTCCCATGCCAGACCGCCTCCCCGTGGACGATGCTCCCATGTCAGACCGCCTCCCCGCGGATGATGCTCCCATGTCAGACCGCCTCCCCGCGGGGGACTGCTCCCATGCCAGACCGCCTCCCCGCGGACGATGCTCCCATGCCAGACCACCTCCCCGTGGGGAGCCGCTCCCATGCCAGACCGCCTCCCCGCGGACGATGCTCCCATGCCAGACCGCCTCCCCGCGGGGGGCCGCTCCCATGCCAGATCGCCTCCCCGCGGACGATGCTCCCATGCCAGTCCGCCTCCCCGCGGGGGACCGCTCCCATGCCAGACCGCTTTCCCGCGGACGATGCTCCCATGCCAGACCGCTTCCCCGCGGACGATGCTCCCATGCCAGACCGCCTCCCCGTGGGGGGCCGCTCCCATGCCAGACCCGCCTCCCCGTGGACGATGCTCCCATGTCAGACCGCCTCCCCGCGGACGATGCTCCCATGCCAGACCGCATCGCCGCGGACGATGCTCCCATGCCAGACCGCCTCCCCGCGGACGATGCTCCCATGTCAGACCGCCTCCCCGCGGATGATGCTCTCATGCCAGACCGCCTCCCCGCGGGGGGCCGCTCCCATGCCAGATCGCCTCCCCGCGGACGATGCTCCCATGCCAGTCCGCCTCCCCGCGGGGGACCGCTCCCATGCCAGACCGCTTTCCCCGCGGACGATGCTCCCATGCCAGACCGCTTCCCCCGCGGACGATGCTCCCATGCCAGACCGCCTCCCCGTGGGGGGCCGCTCCCATGCCAGACCGCCTCCCCGTGGACGATGCTCCCATGTCAGACCGCCTCCCCGCGGACGATGCTCCCATGCCAGACCGCCTCCCCGCGGACGATGCTCCCATGCCAGACCGCCTCCCCGCGGACGATGCTCCCATGCTAGACCGCCTCCCCGCGGACGATGCTCCCATGCCAGACCGCCTCCCCGTGGACGATGCTCCCATGCCAGACCGCCTCCCCGCGGACGATGCTCCCATGTCAGACCGCCTCCCCACGGACGATGCTCCCATGCCAGACCGCCTCCCCGCGGACGATGCTCCTATGCCAGACCGCCTCCCCGCGGACGATGCTCCCATGCCAGACCGCCTCCCCGCGGACGATGCTCCCATGCCAGACCGCCTCCCCGCGGGGGACCGCTCCCATGCCAGACCGCTTCCCCGCGGACGATGCTCCCATGCCAGACCGCCTCCCCGCGGACGATGCTCCCATGCCAGACCGCCACCCCCGCGGACGATGCTCCCATGCCAGACCGCCTCCCCGCGGACGATGCTCCCATGCCAGACCGCCTCCCCGCGGACGATGCTCCCGTGCCAGACCGCCTCCCCGCGGACGATGCTCCCGTGCCAGACCGCCTCCCCGCGGACGATGCTCCCGTGCCAGACTGCCTCCCCGCGGACGATGCTCCCGTGCCAGACCGCCTCCCCGCGGACGATGCTCCCGTGCCAGACCGCCTCCCCGCGGACGATGCTCCCATGCCAGACCGCCTCCCCGCGGACGATGCTCCCATGCCAGACCGCCTCCCCGTGGGGGGCCGCTCCCATGCCAGACCGCCTCCCCGCGGATGATGCTCCCATGCCAGACCGCCTCCCCGTGGGGGGCCGCTCCCATGCCAGACTGCCTCCCCGCGGACGATGCTCCCATGCCAGACCGCCTCCCCGCGGACGATGCTCCCATGCCAGACTGCCTCCCCGCGGACGATGCTCCCATGCCAGACCGCCTCCCCGCGGGGGACCGCTCCCATGCCAGACCACCTCCCCGCGGACGATGCTCCCATGCCAGACCGCCTCCCCGCGGACGATGCTCCCATGCCAGACCGCCTCCCCGCGGACGATGCTCCCATGCCATACCGCCTCCCCGCGGACGATGCTCCCATGCCAGACCGCCTCCCCGCGGGGGACTGCTCCCATGTCAGACCGCCTCCCCGCGGGGGACTGCTCCCATGTCAGACCCGCCTCCCCGCGGGGGACTGCTACCATGTCAGACCGCCTCCCCGCGGGGGACTGCTCCCATGTCAGACCGCCTCCCCGCGGATGATGCTCCCATGCCAGACCGCCTCCCCGTGGACGATGCTCCCATGTCAGACCGCCTCCCCCGCGGATGATGCTCCCATGTCAGACCGCCTCCCCGCGGGGGACTGCTCCCATGCCAGACCGCCTCCCCGCGGACGATGCTCCCATGCCAGACCACCTCCCCGTGGGGAGCCGCTCCCATGCCAGACCGCCTCCCCGTGGACGATGCTCCCATGTCAGACAGCCTCCCCGCGGGGGGCCGCTCCCATGCCAGACCGCCTTCCCGCAGACGATGCTCCCATGCCAGACCGCCTCCCCGCGGACGATGCTCCCATGCCAGACTGCCTCCCCGTGGGGGGCCGCTCCCATGCCAGACCGCCTCCCCGCGGGGGGCCGCTCCCATGCCAGACCGCCTCCCCACGGACGATGCTCCCATGCCAGACCGCCTCCCCGCGGGGGGGCCGCTCCCATGCCAGACCGCTTCCCCGCGGGGGACTGCTCCCATGCCAGACCGCCTCCCCGCGGGGGGCCGCTCCCATGCCAGACCGCCTCCCCCACGGACGATGCTCCCATGCCAGACCACCTCCCCATGGGGGGCCGCTCCCATGCCAGACCGCCTCCCCCGCATGGGGCTGCTCCCCATGCCAGACCGCCTCCCCGTGGACGATGCTCCATTCTTCTTTAGGCATGGCTTGTGGTTTGCCCAATGGATTGCCATAGCTACCGGAGGAACCTGGCTGTTTTCTGGGCGGGATGTTCCTTCCCTTACCGCGAAGTGACCGTCTGTCGCAGGCGTCCCAACCCATTGGTCACCTCTGTCCTTTCCCCTGCAGTGCAAGGTCGGCTGGGCTGGGAACGGCTACGTGTGGTGGGCCAGACACGGACATCGACGGCTACCCCGACTATGACCTGCCCTGCATCGACAATAACCGTCACTGCAAGAAGGTAGGTGATAGGGTGACAGCAGAGGGGAGAGACCTCCGCCCACTTACCGGCCAGCCATCAATACTGCGGGTAATCTTGGAGCTAACCAGATGACCTGTTGCTAGTTATCACTGTTGACCAGATTACTGAGAGGAATGAGTGGACACGTAAGAGCAGTATTACACAGTTCAGATAATATCTGAAAGCGCAGCATTATTGGAACGTTCCCTCCTCACCACCCCTCCCAAACCGTGGCACTCTCTCCTCTCCGCACTGCCCCTCCCAAACCGTGGCACTCCCTCCTCACCGCACAGCCCCTCCCAAACCGTGGCACTCCCTCCTCACCACACTGCCCCTCCCGAACCGTGGCACTCCCTCCTCACCGCACTGCCCCTCCCGAACCATGGCACTCCCTCCTCACCGCACTGCCCCTCCCGAACCGTGGCACTCTCTCCTCACCACACTGCCCCTCCCAAACCGTGGCACTCCCTCCTCACCGCACAGCCCCTCCCAAACCGTGGCACTCCCTCCTCACCACACTGCCCCTCCCGAACCGTGGCACTCCCTCCTCACCGCACTGCCCCTCCCGAACCCTGGCACTCCCTCCTCACCGCACTGCCCCTCCCGAACCGTGGCGCTCTCTCCTCACCGCACTGCCCCTCCCAAACCATGGCACTCCCTCCTCACCGCACTGCCCCTCCCGAAACGTGGCACTCCCTCCTCACCGCACTGCCCCTCCCGAACCGTGGCACTCCCTCCTCACCACACTGCCCCTCCCGAACCGTGGCACTCTCTCCTCACCGCCCCTCCCAAACCGTGGCACTCCCTCCTCACCGCACTGCCCCTCCCAAACCGTGGCACTCTATCCTTGCCAATCCATCTCATCACTGCTCCTTCCACAGAGCCACACAGCCTCCCATAGTGCGTTAGTCCCCCCGCACTGCCCCTTCCTGAAGTGTACACTCCTTCCACACTGTCTCACCCCTCTCCCCTTTGTCCAGTTCAGCCACTGGAACAGTGTTCCTCCAGACCAAGACGTACAACACAGTAATACAACTCACACACACAACACACCAAGTAATATTACACTAGTAAATTAACAAATAATAAGGTGTATTTATGACAGAAGTTAGAAAGTAAACAGTGTAACGTTGCTGCTGCATCATACGTGATGAGACCGGGCTGGTGTCAGGGTGCCCAGTTGTCTCACAGCCTGGAGGAAGAGGCTGTTTCCCATTTAACAGATTTTGCCCTGATGCTACGGTACCTCCTGCCTGATGGTTGAGGGTTGGATGGGCGGGAGGGGTCGTTGACGACGTTAAGGGCCCTGCGTACGCAGTGCTCCTGGATGGGTGGAAGAGAGAGAATCCTCTCAGCAGTCCACGCAACTCTTTGTCGGGACCTGTAATTCCCGTGCCAGCGAATGCAGGTTCCCCACCCGAAACCTCGCTGTTCCTCCGGCCGGTCGCTCGTCACGCCAACGCCTGGCGCCTGCAATCTCTGGCGTCTCCATTTCCGTCTCTCTCTGCCCTCCCCAGGATAACTGCCGGTACACACCAAACTCGGGCCAGGAGGATGCGGACAAGGACGGCGTGGGAGACCAGTGCGATGACGATGCCGACGGTGACGGCATCAAGAACGTGCAGGTCAGCACCCCGACCCCTGACCCCCGACCCCGTCACCCCGGGGGAGCTGAGAGGCCGAGGCTTGTGCCCGGATGGTTCCTGCAGCACCTCCCTCTCGACCAGGGCCTGAGCAGTCCGCAGATCACGAACTCTAGATAATTACTGGTGGTTGTCTGTTGTATCGAGATGATGACAGGAACCTGTGCGGGAGAGTTTTTAAAGTGGAAAAGCCGTTTTGCTAGGACCACTCTCTGGATCTCAGAAGTCTGGGTCCAGCAGTACGAGTAGTCATCATTACTGGGGACTTGCTTTGTTGTAGATGACCCATGACTTCTTCTCTGCCTTGTCATGCCCTTCGCTCTCCCTGAGGCGTTGCGGTACCTCCTTCCTGGTCGTTGGATCTCGCGGCAGGTGTCATCCAGAGCAAGCCAGGCCAGGCCAGGCCAGGCACGTCCCTATCTCACTGGGTCACCCTCACCTGGTGTAGCCCGCCTGTCCAAGCAGAGTACCGGGGTGTGGCCCTTACAGACAGTTACTTGGAGCCACAGGTGAGGGCTGTGTGTCTGGTGGGGGCCGAAGGTGAGTGAGCTGCCCCAGAATGGACACGACACACCCCTTCACCAGAGGGGCTATCTCTCCCTGGACACCCCACACACTACTTTAGGAAATTAAGCCTTCCCCAGTTTCTGACTTTTTATTTTTAAGATTATTGCAGAGAACAAGGCTTCTCAAATTCAGGCTCACATGTGCGTTGAAACAGACAGTGAGATGTGTCGGTCTGAGGGGGCAGCCCGCAAATGTCACACTCCAGCGCCGATGTAGCACGTCAAGATCGTTCAGCAGAACAACACAACGCAGCAAGCAACAGAACGACAGCGAGACTTTCCACACTCACACACGTACACACTCACACTCTCACACACAGACACACACACTCATACACACAGACACACACACTCACACACACTCTCACTCACTCACTCACACTCACGTACACACACTCACACTCACTCTCACACTCACACACACACACACTCACACACACACTCTCACTCACACACACTCATGTACACTCTCACACACACACACACACACTCACACACTCTCACTCACTCACACTCACACACTCACACACACTCTCACACTCACACACACACACACTCACACACACACTCTCACTCACACACACTCATGTACACTCTCACACACACACACACTCACACACACTCTCACTCACTCACTCACACTCATGTACACACACACACTCACACACACTCTCACACTCACACACACACACACTCACACTCACACACTCACTCACACACACTCATGTACACACACACACTCACACACACACTCACACTCACACACACACACACACACTCACACACACACACACTCTCACTCACACACACTCATGTACACTCACACACACACATACACTCACACACACACTCTCACACACACTCACGCACTCTCTCTCACACACACACGTACACACACACACACTCTCACACACACTCTCACACTCACACACACACACACACACACTCTCTCTCTCACACACACACACACGTACACACTCACACACACACTCACACACACTCTCACACTCACACACACTCTCACACACACACACTCACACACACACTCTCACTCACACACACTCATGTACACTCTCACACACACACACTCACACACACTCTCACTCACTCACTC
This sequence comes from Hemitrygon akajei, assembly GCF_048418815.1. Lineage (NCBI taxonomy): Eukaryota > Metazoa > Chordata > Chondrichthyes > Myliobatiformes > Dasyatidae > Hemitrygon > Hemitrygon akajei. The sequence continues at coordinate 74,179,293 of NC_133134.1, forward strand.
ACTCACACTCATGTACACACACACACTCACACACACTCTCACACTCACACACACACACACTCACACACACACACTCATGTACACTCACACACACACACACACTCACACACACACTCACGCACTCTCTCTCACACACACACGTACACACTCACACACACACTTACACACACTCTCACACTCACACACACTCGCACACACACTCACACACTCTCTCACACACACACACGTACACACTCACACACACACTCACACACACTCTCACACTCACACACACACTCACACACACACACACTCACTCACACACACACACTCACACACACACTCTCACACACACTCACACACACACACACTCACACACACACACTCACACATACACTCTCACACACACTCACACACACACTCTCACACACACTCACGCACTCTCTCTCACACACACACGTACACACTCACACACACTCTCACACTCACACACACTCGCACACACACTCTCACACACACACACACACACACACACACACACACACGAGGGCTGTGGTCCAGGTGCAGGTCAATGGGACTAGGCAGATTAATGGTCAGTAGATGGGCTGAAGAACCAGTTTCTGTGCTGTGGTGCTCTTGGACTCCGTACTGTCAAGTCATACAAAGACAGAGTAAAATGTTATTAACAAAGTACAGATACACACAGTGGCCACTTCATTAGGTACCTTCTGTACATCAGAAAGTGGCCACTGAGTGAATGTTCATGGTCACCTGCTGCTGTAGCCCATCCACTTTGGGGTTTGACGTGTTTTGTGTTCAGAGAAGCTCTTCAGCACACCACTGTTGTAGCGCGTGGTTGTTTCAGTTACAGTCACCTTCCTGTCAGCTTGAACCAGTCTGGCCATTCACCTGACCTCTCTCATTTACAAGGCGTTTTTATCCACAAAACTGATGCTTACTGGATGATTTCTGTTCTTCACATCATTCTCTGTAAAGTCTAGAAAATCCCAGGAGATCAGCAGTTTCTGAGATACTCAAACCACCCCATCTGGCACCAACAATCATTCCACAGCGAAAGTCACTTAGACACATTTCTTCCCCAGCTGAACCTCTTGACCGTGTCTGCATGCTTTTATGAACACAAGGAATAGGAGCAGGAGTCGGCCATCTGGCCCGTCGAACCTGTTCTGCCATTCAATAAGATCATGGCTGATCTGACCATGGATTCATCTCCACCTACCTGCCTTTTCCCCATAACCCTTAAACCCCTACTATGCAAAATTCTATCCAACCTTCTCTTAAATATATTTACTGAGCATTGAGTTGCTGCCACGTGATTGGCCAATTGGATATTTGCATTAACGAGCAGGTGTTCAGATGTACCTAATAAAATGGCCACTGAGTGTATGTCCCCATATACAGTCAATTGCAGGTAACCGGGTCATCTCAGGGTTTTGGCTCAATTAAGCAGCTGCCCCAATTAGCCAAAGCTTCATGGAAATTGTTAAAAAGGTATAAAAAAGACAAACTACTGTTTAACTGAGTAACAAGTAATGAATTTAAATGAAACACAGAACAAGTTATAACACTATCAATACTAATACAGTACTATACAACTGTGTCTTCCTTTCTAATAGTTATTGATGGAGGAATGAATCTGCTGTGTCCTTTTGATTGACCATGTCATACAATGACTGCCTTCATACAATACTATTGAAGATTTTTATCCTCCAAATCTTCATTTTCATTGTAACATTCAACATGATGTTGATACCTTCAAATTTTTCGTAGTTCCTAATTTGTTGAAGGAGTGAAATTGTTTCATTTTTTTTCACTCCTGGCCATTTCTGGCATCTCCAAGCCTGAATGATTGAAAGTGCAGTGAGCAAAAGAGTTGCAAATTGTCTTTCTGCTTATTTCTCACCAATTATCAATGACGAAAATCGCTGAACACAAGCACGTGCAACTGAAGCTGTTTAAGAACCGTACTCTCTCAGCATTGTGGGGTGTCTGACATCCACATAAGTGGACGCAACTTGTGCTCGTTAGAAACTTTTCGACGTCAGTCTTCTGCCCCAGTTAAGTGGCATAGTGCCCCAACTAAACGAAGGGAATCTCAGTTCTTTTCTTGATTAGTTTTTGTTCTTTTAGAGTTGTCCCAAATAAGCAGCTGCTCTGATTATCTGATGGCCCAATTAACTGGAATCCACCGTGTAACAATAAACACAGGGTGTTTATGTAACAACGCAGAACTGTGGAGAGTAATGTCTCGGCCCAATACGTCATGGGCATATCATTCAAAGTGGCCACACAGTTTGACAGGGTGGTTAGGAAGGCTTGAGGCCTGCTTGTCTTTATTAGTCGAGGCACTGAGTTCAAAAGTCAAGAAGTTAGATTGCAGCTTTATAAAACTCGAGGTAGGTCGTATCTGGAGTGCTGCTCACAGTTCTGGTCACCCTGTTGTAGGAAGGATGTTGCGGTGCTGGGGAGGCTGTGAAAGAGGTTTACCAGGATGTTGCCTGGGTTAGGGAGTGTGTGATATAATGAGAAGTTGGACCGTAGCAGTTACCGCGATGCTGTCACAGCTTGGGGCGTCAGAGTTTGTAGCTCAGTTCTGACATCATATAACAATTACAGCACGGAAACAGGCCATCTTGGCCCTTCTAGTCCATGCTGATGCTTACTCTCACCTAGTCCCACTGGCCGGCACTCAGCCCATAACCCTCCATTCCTTTCCTGTTCATATATCTATCCAATTTTACTTTAAATGACAATACCGAACCTGCCTCTACCACTTCTACTGGAAGCTCGTTCCACACAGCTACCACTCTCTGAGTAAAGAAATTCCCCCTCGTGTTACCCCTAAACATTTGCCCCCCAACTCTCAATTCATGTCTTCTTGTTTGAATCTCCCCTGCTCTCAATGGAAAAAGCCGATCCACGTCAACTCTATCTATCCCCCTCATAATTTTAAATACCTCTATCAAGTCCCCCCTCAACCTTCTATGCTCCAAAGAATAAAGATCTAACTTGTTCAACCTTTCTCTGTAACTTAGGTGCTGAAACCCAGGTAACATTCTAGTAAATCTTCTCTGTACTCTCTCTATTTTGTTGACATCTTTCCTATAATTCGGTGACCAGAACTGTACACAATACTCCAAATTTCACCTCACCAATGCCTTGTACAATTTTAACATTACAGCCCGACTCCTATACTCATCTGTAAGAATTGTGGAATGTGTGGGATTTCTCCAGGAGCTCTGCTTTACTCCCACAGTCCAGAGACGTGTGGGTTAGTGGGTTAATCAGTCATTGTAAATTGTCCTGTGATTAGGCTCGGGTTAAATCGGGTGTTACTGAGTGGAATGACTCGAGGGGTCAGAAGGGCTATTCCACTCTGTATCTCACTAAATCGATAAATAAATTTGGGTTGTTTTTTGTAAATGACACAGGCTGTGGGGAGATCTGATAGAGGCTGTGGGGTGTCTGACATCCACATAAGTGGCCATGAGTTATGCTCGTTAGAACCTTTTTAGCAACAGTCTTCTGCCCCAATTAAGTGGTATAGTGCCCAAATAAACGAAAGGAATCCTGGCTATTTTCTCGATTAGTTTTTGTTTTTTAAGAGTTTCCCAAATAAGCAGCTGCTCTGATTATCTGATGGCCCAATTAACCGGAGTCCACCGTGTAACAATAAACACAGGGTGTTTATGTAACAACGCAGAACTGTGGAGAGTAATGTCTCGGCCCAATACGTCATGGGCATATCATTCAAAGTGGCCACACAGGTTGACAGGGTGGTTAGGAAGGCTTGAGGCCTGCTTGTCTTTATTAGTCGAGGCACTGAGTTCAAAAGTCAAGAAGTTAGATTGCAGCTTTATAAAACTCGAGGTAGGTCGTATCTGGAGTGCTGCTCACAGTCCTGGTCACCCTGTTGTAGGAAGGATGTCGCGGTGCTGGGGAGGCTGTGAAAGAGGTTTACCAGGATGTTGCCTGGGTTAGGGAGTGTGTGATATAATGAGAAGTTGGACCGTAGCAGTTACCGCGATGCTGTCACAGCTTGGGGCGTCAGAGTTTGTAGCTCAGTTCTGACATCATCTGTAAGAAGATTTCTCCGGGGGCTTTGGTTTCTTCCCACAGTCCAGAGACGTGTGGGTTAGTGGGTTAATCAGTCATTGTAAATTGTCCTGTGATTAGGCTCGGGTTAAATCGGGTGTTGCTGAGTGGAATGGCTCGATGGGCCAGAAGGGCTATTCCACTCTGTATCTCACTAAATCGATAAATAAATTTATTAAGTGACGGAGGCTGTGGGGAGATCTGATAGAGGTTTATAAGACTGAGAAGCATAGATAGATTAGACAGACAGTATCTGTTTCCGAGGGTTGAATTGTCTAATACCAGAGGGCATGGATTTCAGGTGAGGGGGGTAATTTCAAAGGAGATGTGAGGGGCAGGTTTTTCACAGGTGGGTGCTGGGAATGTACAGTCTGGGGTGACAGAGGCAGATACATTAGGGACATTTAAGAGATGTTTATATAGACACAAGAATGTGAGGGAAACGGAAGGATACGGACACTGTGTAGGCAGAAGTTAGTTTAGTTGGCCATTTGGTTATTAATTTAATTGTTTTGGCACAACTTTGTGGGCCGAAGTGCCTGTTCCTATGCTGTACTGTTCTACGCTCTGTCTACAGGAGATGGCACCTTCAGAAAGCAGCATCTCTGATTGAAGTCCCCGCCGTCCAGGCCAAGCCACTTTCTTGCGGCTTCGATCGGGCAAGATGTACAGGAGCCTGAAGTCCCACACCACCAGGGTCAAGAACCGCAACTTCCCTTCAACCATTCGGCACGACCCCGAATCTCCACAGTTCAGCAACTCTGTGACACACACAAAATGCCAGAGGAGACAGGTCTATGGAGGGGTCAGAGTTTCAGACTGAGTCCCTCATCAGGACTGAGTGGACGTAATGTCGGGGTTGTGCCGGTCGGTTCAGGAACCGAATGGTTGAAGGGAATTAGCTGTTCCTGGACCTGGTGGTGTGGGACTTCAGGCTCTAGCCCTGTGGGAGCTCTGAGAAGATGTCTTGGCCAGGATGGTGGAGATCTCTGATGTTGGATTTTCTCCTCTTGAGGCAGCGTCCATCGTCTTGTGGTCGAGGTTTGTGGGTCTGGCTTGGTGAACCTTGCAGTGGATGTGAGAATGTGAGGACTGGGCCCTGGAGATGAGGCTTCAAGAGAGGTGTTTCTAGTTTGGTTACCCATCGGCCGAGACGCAGAGCAGGGGGGCCTGGGCCCCAGGCTGAGCCGTACATTAACTACAGCCTTTTGTCTTCCCAGGACAACTGCCGACTGGTCCACAACAAGGACCAGCAGAATTCCGACACGGATTCTTTTGGGGATGCCTGTGACAACTGTCCCAACGTTCCCAACAACAGTCAGAGAGACACGGACAGCAATGGGGAGGGTGACGCTTGTGACAATGATATTGATGGAGATGGTGGGTGGAGTTTTCCACCAGCTCACTGACTCATCCCGTCTCGTCCTCACAAACCCGTCCCTCACAAACCTCACACTCCCGTCTCTCCCCCACACTCTCGCCTTGTTCTCGCACACCTGTCTAGTCCTCACACACCCGTCCTCCACACTCCCGCCTCGTCCTCACACACCCATCCCCAGAAGCCCGTCCCTCACACTCCTGTCTCTCCCCCACACTCCCGCCTCGTCCTCACACACCCGTCCTCCACACTCCCGTCTCGTCCTCGCACACCTGTCTCATCCTCACACACCTGTCCTCCACACTCTCGTCTCGTCCTCGCACACCCGTCTCACACACTCCCGTCTCTTCCTCGCACACCTGTCCTCCACACTCCTGTCTCTTCCTCGCACACCTGTCCTCCACACTCCTGTCTCTTCCTCACACACCCGTCCTCCACACTCCCGCCTCGTCCTCACACACCCGTCCTCCATACTCCTGTCTCGTCCTCACACACCCATCCCCAGAAGCCCGTCCCTCACACTCCTGTCTCTCCCCCACACTCCCGCCTCGTCCTCACACACCTGTCTCATCCTCACACACCTGTCCTCCACACTCTTGTCTCGTCCTCGCACACCTGTCTCACACACTCCCGTCTCTTCCTCGCACACCTGTCCTCCACACTCCTGTCTCGTCCTCGCACACCGGTCTCACACACTCCCGTCTCTTCCTCGCACACCTGTCCTCCACACTCCTGTCTCTTCCTCACACACCTGTCCTCCACACTCCTGTCTCGTCCTCGCACACCGGTCTCACACACTCCCGTCTCTTCCTCGCACACCTGTCCTCCACACTCCTGTCTCTTCCTCGCACACCTGTCCTCCACACTCCTGTCTCATCCTTACACACCCATCTCACACACTCCCGTCTCGTCCTCGCACACCGGTCTCACACACTCCCGTCTCTTCCTCGCACACCTGTCCTCCACACTCCTGTCTCTTCCTCGCACACCTGTCCTCCACACTCCTGTCTCGTCCTTACACACCCATCTCACACACTCCCGTCTCGTCCTCGCACACCTGTCTCACACACTCCCTTCTTATCCTCACTTCTTGCCTCACTTTTCCAGGAATTCCCAACAGCTTGGACAATTGCGGCGCTGTCCCGAATCCTCTGCAGACGGACCGGGACGAGGACGGAGTCGGGGACGCGTGTGACAGCTGCCCTGAATTGAGTAACCCCACCCAGGTACGAACCCATCCCTCCCTGAATGCACACCGACTCTCCCCAAGGCGAGAGGGGCTCACCCAGTCTCTGGGCCAGCACTCAGCTCTAGCCTCACCCCTCAGAACACTTCTGTACTCCCGGGCTGGATCCTCTGTGCTCACCTCTGCCTGTTCTGCAGGTAGATCAGAGTCCCACCTCCTGGTCACAGTCTCAGAGCGCCTCGGAGAGCAGTGTCCCGCTCTGGAGTAATTCCACCGCTCTGAAGTTGTGGGATGGTTGTACTTTGTGTATTTCAACGTCTCAATGGTTCTATTTAATATCAGTGAATGTATGCAGCCTGAAATTCTTACCCTTCACCGACATCCACAAACCCAAAGAATGAATAACATCAGAACCCCAAAGCTCCCTCTCCCCCCCACATACAGGTAGCAGTGAAGACATCAACCCTCCCCTCCCCCACCACGCGAACAATGGCACCTCCCTCTCCCCACCACGCGAACAATGGCACCTCCCCCTCCCCACCACGCGAACAATGGCACCTCCCTCTCCCCACCACACGAACAATAGCACCTCCCCCTCCCCAGCACGTGAACAATAGCACCTCCCCCTCCCCAGCACGTAGGCAATAGCAGAGCCCGTGGGGAAAGGTTGAACGAGGGAGAGCTTTCCAACGACAAGTTTATTGCCATTCAAGCATACACACGTACACAGATAACGAGATGTTGCTCGACCTGCAGGGCTTCTGCACCATTTTCTGCGCATTGATCAAAGTGGCTGTTGAGTTGCTGAGCTATAGAGGTGAGGGTTCTGCTGGTTAATAAAGGACTTGAGTGGTTGGAGGGAAGACCATGAGACACAGGAGCAGAATTAGGCCATTCAGCCCATCAAGTCTGCCCTGCCATTCCATCATGGCTGATCTATTATCCCTCTCAGCCCTGTTCTCCTGTCTTCCTCCCGTAACTTGATGCCCTGATTAATCAAGAACCTATCAACCACCACCTTAAATATACCCAGTGACTTGGCCTCCACAGCCGTCTGTGGCAATGAATTCTTCACCCTCTGGCTGAAGAGAATCCCCATTCTGAATGGAAATCCCTCTGTTTTGAGACTGTGCCCCCCTGCTCCACTCATCCGCTATAGGAAACATCCTCTCCACATCCACTCCATCTAGGCCTCTCAATAGGTTTCAATGAGGTTGTCCCAGGTTCCATTTAATATCAGTGAATGAGATCCCCCTCCCATTCTTCTAAACTCCAGCAAATACCATCACGGAACCATCAAATGCCCTAATCTGTTACCCCTTTCTTTGCTGGGATCATTCTTGCGAGCCTCCTCTGACTCACTCCAGTGCTGGTACATCTTTTCTTAAATATGGGACACAAAACTGCTCTCAGTACTCCAAATGGGGTCTGACCAGTGCCTTATAAAGCCTCAACATTACGTCCTCACTTTTTATATCCTAGTCCTCTGGAAATGAATGCTGACATTGCATTTGCCTTCCTGCATGGATTCCAGGCAATCTTGCATGAGAACCCCCAAGTCCCTTTGCATTTGTGATTTTTGAATTTTCTCCCCATTTAGTCCACGCCTTTATTCCTCCTAACAAAGAGCATTGCGACACACGACCCTACACTACTTTCCATCTGCCACCTCTTTGCCCATTCTCCCAATCTGCCCAAGTCCTCCTTCAGACGGGCTGTCCTTGGAGCTGGGGCAACGGGACTCCAAGCTCTTGTAGTTTCTGTCCAATGGGAGCTGTGCGAAGGTGGCCGTGGCCCAGATGATGGTACAGTGGGCAGTTTGGATACCGTGGGCCAATGGCCTGTTTCTGTCTGTGATTTTAACAGGATGGGTGCTGCCTGTGCTAACCTGCCTGTGTTTGCTCTAGACGGACGCAGACGACGACCTTGTTGGTGACGCGTGTGACAATAATCAGGACAGGTAGGTCGGTGACGGTAAACTCCTCGCTGTGAGCATGGGTACACATCCCACTCCCCAGAGGTCCCAGGGTGGAGACGTGGGCAGGTTTATGCCGGTTTGTCTCGAGGCGAGGCCCGTCTGACGCACCCACTGACGGCCCCTTCCCTACAGCCAAGGAGTTCATGGACGAGTAAAAACCCTCTGACAGTTCTCAGCCGTCAGTCACGGGGGCCCAGTGACCCCCACCCAAAGGTTCCTCTCTGTAACGGAGCAGCTCTTTAATGCCCCTGCCCATGAGACCCTCTAGTAACTGCCTCTCAACTCCAGCGACCTGGTCTGACCCTTTCGGACAGGCACACGTTGGAAAGAAAGCTGGAGGGGCTATGCGGGAGGTAAACACAGTATTGTGGGCCGAATGGCCTGTTCTGTGCCATTCTATGTTCCATGATCCTGACCTTGGCTCCTGATGCCCTGTGACCGAGTGGGACTGCCCCGGGTGGAGCTTAGTGAGTTAGCTTGCTTTGTCTCGCGGATAGACAGTGAACCGACACAGTCCGCGGCTCTGGGGGGCAGCCTGCAAGTGTCGCCACCAACAAAGCGTGCCCACAACTCCGAGTGTCACGGGGAGAACGCTCCCGGACGGTGACAGGAATCCAACCCCCAGGGCTGCTTGCCGGTGCTGTAAAATGCTGCGCTAACCACCCGTGCATGCACAGATGCGACGGAAAATTTACCTGCAGCAGCGTCACTGGTGCGAGTTCGAGTTTTTCCCATACACATCCCAAAGGTATTTTTATTAGAGATGCAGTGTGGAACAGGCCCTCTCGGCCCCTCGAGCAGTGACACCCAGCAACCCACCAATTTAACCCTGGCCTAATCACAGGACAGTTTACAATGACCGATTAACCTACTGACCCATACGTCTCTGGAATGTGCGAGGAAACTGGAGCATCCGGGGGAAACCCACGCGGTCACAGGGAGAACGTACAAACTTCTAACAGGTTGAATTCCAATCTCTGACACCCCAAGTTGTAATAGCGTGGCGCTAACCGCTACGCTACCATGGCGATGGATGAGGTCATCGGCCGCTCTGAGTTGCTCTCAGTCTCTGCAGGCATTGCATCTTCTCTCTAACTGTAACGCTCTATTCTGTGTCCTCTTTTCCTCCCGTACCTCCTCGATGTACTGCTGTACATTCTGGAAAGATCCAGAAAAGATGTTAATAAGCTTAATCAGCGAGGGGCCCTGTTACACCTTTAGAGGGTGGCCACGTAATATTGAGGTGCACATGATCCTCAGGACAGAGGCAGAGCATTGAGGGTATCTTAAGGAGAGGAAGATAAATTGAGGGTTTTGAGAGCCTCCAGAGTCCAGCATCTCCAGGGACTTGTGTCTCTGGGAAGTTGTATTTTGACGTTGTATAAAACATTGGTGAGGCCTGACATTGGAGTATCATCTGTAGTTTACATCTTTCCTGTAACTAGGATTGAAAGTGTACAGAGAAAATTTACACGGATGTTGCCAGGACTCGAGGACGTGTGTTAAAGGGAGAGGTTGAATAGGTTAGGACTTTATTCTCTGGAACGAACAATATTGAGAGGAGATTGGATAGAGCTACACAAGAAATTCAAAGTTCAAAGTAGATTTATTATTAAAGCACATTTACGTCACCATATACAACCCTGAGATTCATTTTCTTGTGGGCATACTCAATAAATCCAATAGCTATAATAGAATCAATGAAAGACTGCACCAACAGGGTGGACAACCAGTGTGCTAAAGACAACAACCTGTGCAAATACATAAGGAAAGAAATAATAAATAAATAAATAAATAAATAAATAAATAAACTATAACTATCAAGAAAATGAGATGAAGAGTCCTTGAAAGTGAGTCCATGGGTTGTGGGAACAGCTCAGTGTTGGGGGTGAGTGAAGTGATTCCCTCTGGTTCAGGAGCCTGATGATTGAGGGGTTGTAACTGTTCCTGAACCTGGTGGTGTGGGTCCTGAGGTTCCTGATGGCAGCAGTGAGAAGAGAGCATGTCCTGGGTGGTGGGGGTCCCTGCTGCTTTCCTGCGACAACGTTTCTTGTCAATGTGCCCAGTCGGGGGAGGGCTGCACCAGTGATGGACTCGGCTGTGCCCAGAACTTTCTGTGGGATCTCCTGTTCAAGGGACAAGCAGGATTTTTGGGTGAGACTAGGACTAGAGGTCATGGGTTAAGGGTGAAAGGTGAAATGGTTAAGAGGGACCCGGAGAGGGGGGGAGCTTCTTCACTCAGAGGGTGGCACGGGTGCCAGTGCGAGTGGTGCAGATGTGTTTACAAGGCAGCGGAGGGAATTGAACCCTGATTGCGGTTGCTGGTGTCGTAAAGTGTCACGCTAGCCCCATGCCACTGTGCCGTGATTGTATAGGGGGTAGCACGGGCTCTGTGTCGCAGTACATCAGCGTGGGAGGTAAAATTATTAGGGGCATTGTGGTACCATAGGGGTTAGTGTGACGGTAACACAGTACCAGTGACCCGGGCTCACCTCCCGCCACTGTCTATAAGGAGTTTGTACATTCTCCCCTTGTCCGCTTGGCTCCCCCCGCGGTTTCCTCCCACAGTCCGAAGACGTACGGGTTAATTGGCCATGTGGCTGTAATTGGGTGGAGTGAAGCTTTTGGGCCTGTTACCGTACTGTATCGATGGAGATTAAAAATTCTTTCAGGCCGGTTGCCCGGGGTGGGTTTTGGGGCCCGGACTCCACTGCGTGACAGTCCGCCCAGCCCAGCCCCTCCCTCTGCACCCCGGCGCCCGGGCGCGGCCTCTGCTGACTGTCCGTTTCGCCTCACAGCGACGGTGACGGGCACCAGGACTCCAAGGACAACTGTCCGGAGACTCCCAACAGCTCCCAGCTGGACTCGGACAACGACGGCCTGGGTGACGAGTGCGACGAGGACGACGACAACGACGGAATTCCCGACTACGGACCGTCGGGGGCCGACAACTGCCGTCTTATCGCCAATCCCAACCAGAAGGACTCTGACGGTCAGTGGCCGAGGCACTGGGTGGGGGGGGGGGGCAAGCTTCTGTGAGGAGTCAGCAGTGGGACCGAGTCTGGGGTGGGGGCAGGAGATGTGGGGAACGGATGGTGTCCAGGAAGGGGTGGGGAGGACTTTGCGGAGGTGTGGTGATCGCGAGGCAGTCAGTGGCGTGGCTGGGATGGGAAGTGTTAGGGAACGGCCTCTTCCCTGCCCGCCGCCATCAGATTTCTGAATCGAATATGAACCCACCTCACTATTTCACTTTCTTTCTGCGTTATTTATTTATTTCATGCATTCTCGTTATAATTTATTGTAATTTTTGTGAATTGCACAGTACTGCTGTCACTTAACAACAAATTTCACCGTATACATCAAATGGTAATAAGCCCAAAAGACCAAGAGCAGAATTAGGCCACTCGGCCCATTGAGTCTGTTCTGTATTCCATCATGACTGACTTAACCATGAAAACAATTACGGCACGGAAACAGGCCATCTCGGCCCTTCTAGTCCGTGCCGAACGCTTACTCTCACCTAGTCCCACTGACCTGCACTCAGCCCATAACCCTCCACTCCTTTCCTGTCCATATACCTATCCAATTTTACTTTAAAAGACAATACCACTTCTACTGGAAGCTCGTTCCACACAGCTACCACTCTCTGAGTAAAGAAATTCCCCCTCGTGTTACCCTTAAACTTTTGCACCCTAACTCTCAACTCATGTCCTCTTGTTTGAATCTCCCCTACTCTCAATGGAAAAAGCCTATCCACATCAACTCTTATCCCCCTCATAATTTTAAATACCTCTATCAAGTCCCCCCTCAACCTTCTACACTCCAAAGAATAAAGACCTAACTTGTTCAACCTTTCCCTGTAATTTAGGTGCTGAAACCCAGGTAACATTCTAGTAAATCTTCTCTGTACTCTCTCTATTTTGTTGACATCTTTCCTATAATTCGGTGACCAGAACTGTACACAGTACTCCAAGTTCGGCCTTACCAATGCCTTGTACAATTTTAACATTACATCCCAACTCCTATACTCACTGCTCTGATTTATAAAGGCCAGCATACTAAAAGACTTCTGATTCCTCTCAACTCCATTCTCCTGCCTTCTCCCCGTAACCTTTGATGCCCTGACTAATCAAGAACCTATCAACCTCTGCCTTAAATACACCCAATGACTTGGCCCCCACAGGCAATGAATCCCACAGACTCACCACCCTCTGGCTAAAGAAATTCCTCCTCATCTCTGTTTGAAATGGACGCCCCTCTATTCTGAGGTGGTGCCCTCTGGTCTGAAACTCTCCCACCATAGGAAATATCTCCACATCCACTGTATCCAGGCCTGTCAATATTCGATATGTTTCAATGAGATCCCCCTCATTCTTCTAAAATCTAGTGATTACAGGCCCAGAGCCTTCAAACGCCACTCATACATTAACCCTTTCATTCCTGGGATCATGCTCTGAACCCTCTCCAAGGCCAGCACAGCTTTTCAATAAGAAGATAATAAGTCTGATTCTGCCTGACTCTGTTTGGATATTGAACAGGTTAAATGAGGTTCTGGGGAACAGGAGCTTAACATGGGGAGAGGGTTAGTCAGTATGGGGCTTTCTACGTCAAAAAGAAACTTTATGAATATGTATACAGGTAAAAAAGCACAATGGATGACTGCTTACATTAATTATTCAGTTTACTTCAGTATTCACCTTGGAAAAAGGATCTTGGTGATTGTAGGGATGACTTGCAGTGGACTGAAAAGCTTGAGCATGTAGATATTAAGGAAGAGGATGTGCTGGAGCTTTAGGAAAGCATCAAGTTGGATAAATCACCAGGACCGAATGAGATATACCCCAGGTTACTGTGGGAGGCGAGGGAGGAGATTGCTGAGCCTCTGGCAATGATCAATGGGGATGGGAGAGGTTCCCGAGGATTGGAAGGTTGCAGATGTTGTTCCTTTATTCAAGAAAGGGAATAGAGATAGCCCAGGAAATTATAGACCAGTGAGTCTTACTTTAGTGGTTGGTAAGTTGATGGAGAAGATCCTGAGAGGCAGGATTTATGAACATTTGGAGAGGTATAATGTGATTAGGACTAGTCAGCATGGCTTTGTCAAGGGTAGGTCGTGCCTTACGAGCCTGATTGAATTTTTTGAGGATGTGACTAAACACATTGATGAAGGAAGAGCAGTAGATGTAGTGTATATGGATTTCAGCAAGGCATTTGATAAGGTACCCCATGCAAGGCTTATTGAGAAAGTAAGGAGGCATGGGATCCAAGGGGACATTGCTTTGTGGATCCAGAAATGGCTTGCCCACAGAAGGCAAAGAGTGGTTGTAGATGGGTCATATTCTGCATGGAGGTCGGTCACCAGTGGAGTGCCTCAGTGATCTGTTCTGGGACCCTTATTCTTCGTGATCTTTATAAATGACCTGGATGAGGAAGTGAGGGATGGGTTCGTAAGTTTGCTGATGACACAGAGGTTGGAGGTGTTGTGGATAGTGTGGAGGGCTGTCAGAGGTTACAGCGGGACATGGATAGGATGCAAAACTGGGCTGAGAAGTGGCAGATGAAGTTCAACCCAGGTAAGTGTGAAGTAGGTCAAATATGATGGCAGAATATAGCATTAATGGCAAGACTCTTGGCAGTGTGGAGGATCAGAGGGATCTTAGGGTCCGAGTCCATAGGACGCTCAAAGCAGCTGCGCAGGTTGACTCTGTGGTTAAGAAGGCGTATGGTGTATTGGCCTTCATCAATCATGGGTAATGTTGCAGCTGTATAGGACCCTGGTCAGACCCCACTTGGAGTACTGTGCTCAGTTCTGGTCGCCTCACTACAGGAAGGATGTGGAAGCCATAGAAAGGGTGCAGAGGAGATTTACAAGGATGTTGCCTGGATTGGGGAGCATGCCTTATGAAAATAGGTTGAGTGAACTTGGCCTTTTCTCCTTGGAGCAACGGAGGATGAGAGGTGACCTGATAGAGGTGTACAAGATGATGAGAGGCATTGATCGTGTGGATAGTCAGAGGCTTTTTCCCAGGGCAGAAATGGTTGCCACAAGAGGACACAGGTTTAAGGTGCTGGGGAGTAGGTACAGAGGAGATGTCAGGGGTAAGTTTTTTTACTCAGAGAGTGGTGAATGTGTGGAACAGGCTGCCGGCAACGGTGGTGGAGGCAGATACATTAGGGTCTTTTCAGAGACTTTTGGATAGGTACATGGAGCTTAGAAAAATAGAGGGCTCTCGGTAAGCCCAGTAATTTCTAAGGTAGGGACATGTTTGGCACAACTTTGTGGGCCGAAGGGCCTGTATTGTGCTGTAGGTTTTCTATGTTTCTATGTATGTTTCAGTCTGCACACGGCTCGAAGGGGCGGAAGGGCCTATTTCAGATTGTATCTCATTAGATAAATAAAGTTCTCTTTGAGTCCAGGGAGGGGTAGCAGCCCTGGTGAGGGGGCTGGTCATGCCCATTCTGGGGCAGCTCACTCACCTTCGGGCCACACCAGACACACAGCTCCCACCTGTGGCTCCAAGCAGCTGTTTGGCTGCCACGATCCAGTTCACCGCTTCACCAGGTGGGCTACACCAGGTGAGGGTCACCAGCGGCCTCGGACCCCGGTGAGTTAAGGGCGTGCCGGTCCCAGCGTGCGAAGTCAGCTGCGACGGACAGGGTGGATGAGATCGAACGGCCAGAGGGTGGTTCTGCGATGCTCCGCGGAGAGCGAAGGGAGTGACAAGGCACAGACGACACCAAAGTCATCCTCTGCAACGGGAAGACCCCCGTTTGTGATGACTACTCGTACCACTGGATCAGACACGAGAGTGGAACTACCCCGGGGTTAGGGTTAAGTTTTAAAGCTTTTCCACTTTAAAACTCCCGCACAGTTTTCCTGCCATCGTTGGACACGATGGACGCTGTGTTAATGGTTCTATACACTGGTAGACTTAGCACAGTCTGTGTACAGAGCACCTTCCGCTGGTGCTTTCTACACTCCCCACTGTCTCAGGAAAGTCTGCATAGTCACCCCCCGCCCCCCCACCCGACATTCTGTTTTCTCCCAGTTCCCATCGGGCAGCAGATGCAGAAACTTAAAGGCACGCCACACCAGCTTCAAGGTCAGCTTCTGCCCAGACCTCTGAACTGACTTGTGCGACAAAGACGGACTCTTCATCTTCCAGTCTACCTCTCCACGGTCCTTGCCCCTCATTTGTCGGCCTGCTCGGCTCTTTCTCTGTGACTGTGACTCTCTGGCCTGCGTTCTGCTATTGCTTTCCCCTCCTCACTACCTGCATCAGAAGGATCTGTCTGGAAGGCACTCAAAAAAAATAGGTTTCAAACTGTATCTCGTCCCATGACAATAATAAACCAGTTACCTTTGCCGCGTGTCTTGTGGCCGGGGTCAGTATAGACACCGTTGGTTTTGGGAGTTTGTGTCTCTGGCTTAACCAGTCAAAGCTTGGTGGCCATCAGAATCTGGTTTCATTTCACCGGCGCATGTCGTGAAATGTGTTGTGTTGTGGCAGCGGTACAGTGCAATCCCTAACAAAAACTATAAATTACAATGAGAAATACATTTTTAGGAAGTATTTAAGTAAGTAGCTAAAAAAATACTGAGGTAGTGTTCATGGGTTCAATGTCCAGTCAGAAATCTGATGGCAGAGGGGAAGAAGCTGTTCCTGACGCGTTGACCTCCTTCCTGATGGTACCAATGAGAAGAGGGCATGTCCTGGGCGATGGGGGCCCTCAATGTTGGGTGCCACCTTTTTGAGGCAATAGGACCCTAAAAGGCAGAACTTCACACAAAGTTCAAATTTATTATCAAATTATGAATACACTCGGTGGCCATGTCATTATGCACCTGCTTTACCTAAAAACGTGGTCCCTGGGTGTATATTCATGGTCTTCTGCTGCTGTGGCCCATCCACTCCAAGGTTCAGTGTGTTGTACATTCAGAGATGCTCTTCTGCACACCACTGTGATAACGTATGGTTACCTGAGTTACAGTCACCTTCCTGTCAGCTTGAACCAGTCTGCCCATTCCCCTCTGACCTCTCTCATTCCTGTTTTCACCCTCAGAACTGCTGCTCACTGGACGTTTTTGTTATTCTCACCGTTCTCTGTAAACTAGAGACTGTGTGCGTGAAAATCCCAGTCAAAGTCACGCTTCTCCCCTGTTCTGATGTCTGGTGTGAACAACAACTGAATCTCTTGACCATGTCTGCATGCTTTTGTGCATTGAGTCGCTGCCACACGATTGGCTGATTAGATATTAGACATACAACACAACAGATATTATAACAAACCCCCCCCCCCCACACCAACAGACAAACAGTGAAATAGAACAATACGAAGACAATGAGTTGTTCAGTCCGTTCAGAGTTGTGAGTGAAGTTATCCTCACTGGTACAGGAGCCTGATGGTTGAGGGGTGATAGCTGTTCCTGAACCTGCTGGTGTGGGTCCTGAGGCTCCTGAACCTCCCGTCCAATGGAAGCAGTGAGAAGGGAGCACGGCCTGGATAGTGGGGGTCCCTGACGATGCTGAGTTTCGTTGCGTCCTCATCACACACCCCTGTAGCCTGGCACGGGCTGGTCAGAGGCATTCCCTCAGTGGGGTTGAAGAGGGGAATTGGGACATCTAGTGAGAGTGTGGGGGCTGGAGGAGGTGATGGTAGGGTGCCAGTCTTTCATTTGGATGTTGCTTTGCTCCAGGCGACGGGGTTGGTGACGTCTGTGAGGACGACTTTGACAACGACACGGTGTTCGACGCGTTTGATGTGTGTCCTGAGAGCGCCGAGGTCACCCTCACCGACTTCCGAGCCTATCAGACGGTCGTCCTGGACCCGGAGGGTGACGCACAGATTGATCCCAACTGGGTAGTCCTGAACCAGGTGAAGCCAAGCCCCCGGCCTGCCTCATTTGTGGGCCTCCGTCTGTGCTTACCTCTTCTGGTTGTGTCTTGTGAATACACGCAAGTCTTAAGACAAAGACTGTGGCCGACAGGACGGTGAGGGGGGAGCACTGAGGGAGGGCAGTGAGGGGGGAGAGCTGAGGGAGGGCAGTGAAGAGGGAGCACTGAGCTGTGGGAGGGCAGTGAGGGGGTAGAGCTGTGCTGTGGGAGGGCAGTGAGGGGGTAGAGCTGAGGGAGGGCAGTGAGGGGGGAGAGCTGTGGGAGGGCAGTGAGGAGGGAGCACTGAGGGAGGGCAGTGAGGGGGTAGAGCTGTGCTGTGGGAGGGCAGTGAGGTGGTAGAGCTGTGCTGAGGGAGGGCAGTGAGGAGGGAGAGCTGTGGGAGGGGCGGTGAGGAGGGAGCACTGAGGGAGGGCAGTGAGGAGGGAGCACTGAGGAGGGCAGTGAGGAGGGAGAGCTGTGGGAGGGGCGGTGAGGAGGGAGCACTGGGAGGGCAGTGAGGAGGGAGCACTGAGGAGGGCAGTGAGGGGGGAGCACTGAGGGAGGGCAGTGAGGAGGGAGAACTGGGAGGGCAGTGAGGGGGGAGAGCTGTGGGAGGGCAGTGAGGGGGGAGCACTGAGGGAGGGCAGTGAGGAGGGAGAACTGTGGGAGGGCAGTGAGGGGGGAGAGCTGTGGGAGGGCAGTGAGGGGGGAGCACTGAGGGAGGGCAGTGAGGAGGGAGAACTGTGGGAGGGCAGTGAGGGGGGAGAGCTGTGGGAGGGCAGTGAGGGGGGAGTGCTGTGGGAGGGGCAGTAAGGAAGGAGCACTGTGGGAGGGGTGGTGAGGAGGGAGCACTGAGGGAGGGGCAGTGAGGGGGTAGAGCTGTGCTGTGGGAGGGCAGTGAGGGGGAGAGCTGTGCTGTGGGAGGGCAGTGAGGAGGGAGCACTGTGGGAGGGGTGGTGAGCTGTGGGAGGGCAGTGAGGGGGGAGAGCTGTGGGAGGGCAGTGAGGAGGGAGCACTGAGCTGTGGGAGGGGCAATGAGGAGGGAGCGCTGGACTGTGAGAGGTGATGAGGAGGGACCACTATACTGTGGGAGGGGTAGAGCTGAAGAATGTATTTTTTTTGAGTATACACACATTGCTAACAATTCCACAGTGTTGCAGTCTGTGTGATATCTGTGGGTTAAACCATTGCTTGTCTGAAGTCCCTCCGGTTAGTATTGGAGCTCAGCTCTCCAGGACTCGACCGTGGCTCAGTGCTGTCCACTGCCCCTCGAAGCAGCCAGCACATCTGATTTGCCACTCTGTGACCGTCATTTCTCGCTGTTTGTGTCACAGGGAATGGAGATCGTCCAGACGATGAACAGTGACCCTGGATTAGCCGTCGGTGAGTTGCAACAATCTCTGACGTGTCTGAGGGCAGCTAGAGTAGCGTCAGCTGTGGTTCTGTCTCCACAGAGCCCTCGGTTACTGGCTTTACTCAGCATTTACCGGCAAATGGGCCCATATAAAGGCAATACAGTCTTCTCACATCCCGGGAGTGTGTGATGGGACGGTGTGGAGGGAGCTTCACTCTGTGTCTGACCCTGGAGTCTGTGATGGGACAGTGTAGAGGGAGTTTCACTCTGTGTCTGACCCCGGGAGTGTGAGATGGGACAGTGTAGAGGGAGTTTCACTCTGTGTCTGACCCCGGGAGTGTGAGATGGGACAGTGTGGAGGGAGTTTCACTCTGTGTCTGACCCCAGGAGTGTGTGATGGGATAGTGTGGAGGGAGTTTCACTCTGTGTCTGACCCCAGGAGTGTGTGATGGGACAGTGTGGAGGGAGTTTCACTCTGTGTCTGACCCTGGGAGTGTGTGATGGGACAGTGTAGAGGGAGTTTCACTCTGTGTCTGTCCCCGGGAGTGTGTGATGGGACAGTGTGGAGGGAGTTTCACTCTGTGTCTGTCCCCGGGAGTGTGTGATGGGACGGTGTGGAGGGAGTTTCACTCTGTGTCTGACCCCGAGTGTGTGTGATGGGACGGTGTAGAGGGAGTTTCACTCTGTGTCTGACCCCAGGAGTGTGTGATGGGACAGTGTGGAGGGAGTTTCACTCTGTCTGACCCTGGGAGTGTGTGATGGGACAGTGTAGAGGGAGTTTCACTCTGTGTCTGACCCCAGGAGTGTGTGATGGGACAGTGTGGAGGGAGATTCACTCTGTGTCTGACCCCGGGAGTGTGTGATTGGGCGGTGCGGAGGGAGATTCACTCTGTGTCTGACCCCGGGAGTGTGTGATGGGACGGTGTGGAGGGAGTTTCACTCTGTGTCTGACCCCGGGAGTGTGTGATGGGACGGTGTAGAGGGAGTTTCACTCTGTGTCTGACCCTGGAGTCTGTGATGGGACAGTGTAGAGGGAGTTTTACTCTGTGCCTGACCCCGGGAGTGTGTGATGGGACGGTGTAGAGGGAGTTTCACTCTGTGTCTGACCCCGGGAGTGTGTGATGGGACGGTGTGGAGGGAGATTCACTCTGTGTCTGACCCTGGGAGTGTGAGATGGGACAGTGTGGAGGGAGCTTCACTCTGTGTCTGACCCTGGGAGTGTGAGATGGGACGGTGTGGAGGGAGTTTCACTCCGTGTCTGACCCCAGGAGAGTGTGATGGGACGGTGTAGAGGGAGTTTCACTCTGTGTCTGACCCCAGGAGAGTGTGATGGGACGGTGTAGAGGGAGTTTCACTCTGTGTCTGACCCCGGGAGTGTGTGATGGGACGGTGTGGAGGGAGTTTCACTCTGTGTCTGACCCCGGGAGTGTGTGATGGGACGGTGTGGAGGGAGCTTCACTCTGTGTCTGACCCCGGGAGTGTGTGATGGGACGGTGTGGAGGGAGCTTCACTCTGTGTCTGACCCCGGGAGTGTGTGATGGGATGGTGTGGAGGGAGCTTCACTCTGTGTCTGACCCCGGGAGTGTGTGATGGGACAGTGTGGAGGGAGCTTCACTCTGTGTCTGACCCCAGGAGTGTGTGATGGGACGGTGTGGAGGGAGTTTCACTCTGTGTAACTTGTATACTGTCTAGCTCTGCAGGTGAGGGACCACTGCTCCCATTACTCTCTTTCTTATAACCATATAACAGTTGTCATTTTGAGGGTGTGGGAAATCTGGCCAAACTCTGTGACTCACTCAAAGTGTGTGGGACTGGGGAACAGATTATTGTCAGTTGTGACTATCTTGGACTAACGTTGAGTATCACAATGGTCACCGGTTTTAATTCTACTTCCCATCCTCACACTGACACATCATTCCATTCCAACTCAATGACATGAGCATCGATTTCTCCAATTTCCGATAATTTCTCCCTGCCTCTCCCTTCTGTCTTTCTCCATTTCTCATTCTGTCTGCACTCTTGCTTCATCCTTCTTGGTCCTGATGAAGGGTCTCAGTCCAGAACATCGACTATGTATTCCCCTCCATGGACGCTGACTGACCTGCTGAGTTCCTCCAGCATTTTGTGTGCGTTACCCTGTTTTTCCAGCATTTGCAGAATCAATCACTCTCTCCCCCCTCCCATTAGACCATAAGATATAGGATCAGAATTAGGCCATTTGGCCCATCGAGTCTGCTCTGATAGTTCAGTGTGGCTGATCCAATCTCCTGCCTTCCCCCCCCCCCCCGTATCGCTCCATGCCCTGACCAATAAAGAATCTATCAACCTCAGCCTTATTTATAAATAAAGACTTGGCCTTCACAGCTGCCTGTGGCAAAGAATTTCACAGATTACCCTCCTCTACGCCTCTCATCCCCTCCTCTACGCCCCTACACCTCTCCCCCTCTCTCCTCTACACCCTCCTGCTCTTCATTCCCCACCCCCCCATCCCCGACAAGGTGGATTGGACAGTCAGGAGTTCATCCTTTAGTTCTGTTCAGAGACTGATAATGGTGGGATAGCACTGATCTAATTTAAATATTACCTATCTATTTACTGTAATTCATGTTTTTCCCTCTATTATACTGCTGCTGCAGAGTCAGTAATTTTCATAGCATTTGCCGGTGATATGGAATCTGATTCTGATTCCTTGAACCTGGTGCTCCATGTTCTCAAGTTGCAATGTCCAAGGCTACGGAGAGGAGGTGGTGATGGAGCACGCGGAGTGTTTGGGCGAGGGGGGCCGACCGGGAGGCTGTGCTGGGCTGTGTACAACACTACCACCATGTACGGAGCCGGTCTCCAGGCTACCGGGGCTGGAATATCGCCATTGCAGAACTCGACTAGGGTTAAATTCCCTTGTTGCAAAGACAAAAACGAGGGAAGATTTAGGCTTTGTGTCTACATGTGAGTGCGAGATTGGGAGGGATTAACGGGGCACAGGGAATCAATAACACAGGCCCTTCAGCCCACAACGTTGTTCCAATCCTTTAACATATTGAAGATCAAACTGACCCAGGGGTTCCCTCCCTGGGGTCCACAAACCTCTCCATTAATGGTAAGGGTCCATGCGATTAGAAAGATTGGGAGCCTCTGATTCTAACACTTCCACCCCAAGTTGCCCTCCATTTATCTGTAACAGAGTCTCTTAATGCCCCTAATGTCTCTGCCTCGACTGGATCACACCCAACACTGCACAAAACTTACCACTGGTGCCCACACCCTCTCCCCCCATATTTTCTTCCAGTCACCCAAAAGTTATGCCTTCTCATATTAGCCATTTCTGCTCTGGGGAAAAGTCTCTGGCTGCCCACTCAGTTTCTGTCTCTTATCGTCTTGTACATGGGCAGTGAAAGGGTTAAGACTGACGGGCACGTCCTCCCTGAGAAATTCTCTGCATGTTTAAAGCGTCAAGAGCTGGAAACTGGAAGCCAGGGCCCTGGAGGTGGGAAATGGGATCGCTGCTCCATACAGAGCACCCTGTCCGGATGCATCACGGCTCGGTACGGCCACCGCTCAGCCCGTGACCGCAGGAAACTGCAGAGAGTCGCGGACACAGCTCAGCACGTCACAGGAACCAGCCTCCCCTCCACGGACTCTGTCTACACTTCCCACTGCCTCAGTAAAGCAGAATTAAAGACCCCATCCTCTCTTCTCCCAATGGGCAGAAATAACAAAAACCTGGAAGCACCTGCCACCAGGTTCAAGGACAGCTTCCATCCCGCTGTTTTAAAACTACTGAACAGTCCCCTAGTACGATAAGATGGGAGTCTCAACCACACACTCTACCTCACTGTGGCTCTGGTACCGGACTGCACTTGCTCAGTAGCAGTGACTCTTTATTCTGCTCAATAGCTGTGACACTCTGTTCTACACCATACACACGCAGAATATCAGGGGAGCCCAGCACCATCTATGTTCAGGCTGGGACTCATCAGTTCTGGGAAGGAAGGGGCAGAAGCCAGAGGAAGAAGGTGTGAGGGGGAAGGGTGCAAGCTGGCAGGTGACAGGTGAAGGGGAGGGGGATGAAGTGAGACACTGGGAGCTGACAGGTGAGACCAGGTGAGGGGAGGGGGATGAAGTGAGACACTGGGAGCTGACAGGTGAGACCAGGTGAGGGGAGGGGGATGAAGTGAGACACTGGGAGCTGACAGGTGAGACCAGGTGAGGGGAGGGGGGATGAAGTGAGACACTGGGAGCTGACAGGTGAGACCAGGTGAGGGGGAGGGGGATGAAGTGAGACACTGGGAGCTGACAGGTGAGACCAGGTGAGGGGAGGGGGATGAAGTGAGACACTGGGAGCTGACAGGTGAGACCAGGTGAGGGGGAGGGGGATGAAGTGAGACACTGGGAGCTGACAGGTGAGACCAGGTGAGGGGGAAGGTGGGTGGGGGAGGGGGAAGGGGGACAGTGAGGAGCTGGGAGCTGACAGGTGAGACCAGGTGAGGAGGAAGGTGGGTGGGGTAGGGGGAAGGGGGACAGTGAGGAGCTGGGAGCTGACAGGTGAGACCAGGTGAGGGGGAAGGGGGACAGTGAGGAGCTGGGAGCTGACAGGTGAGACCAGGTGAGGGGGAAGGGGGACAGTGAGGAGCTGGGAGCTGACAGGTGAGACCAGGTGAGGGGGAAGGGGGGACAGTGAGGAGCTGGGAGCTGACAGGTGAGACCAGGTGAGGAGGAAGGTGGGTGGGGTAGGGGGAAGGGGGACAGTGAGGAGCTGGGAGCTGACAGGTGAGACCAGGTGAGGGGGAAGGGGGACAGTGAGGAGCTGGGAGCTGACAGGTGAGACCAGGTGAGGGGGAAGGTGGGTGGGGGAGGGGGAAGGGGGACAGTGAGGAGCTGGGAGCTGACAGGTGAGACCAGGTGAGGGGAAGGTGGGTGGGGTAGGGGGAAGGGGGACAGTGAGGAGCTGGGAGCTGACAGGTGAGACCAGGTGAGGGGGAAGGTGGGTGGGGGAGGGGGAAGGGGGACAGTGAGGAGCTGGGAGCTGACAGGTGAGACCAGGTGAGGGGGAAGGTGGGTGGGGTAGGGGGAAGGGGGACAGTGAGGAGCTGGGAGCTGACAGGTGAGACCAGGTGAGGGGGAAGGTGGGTGGGGTAGGGGGAAGGGGGACAGTGAGGAGCTGGGAGCTGACAGGTGAGACCAGGTGAGGGGAAGGTGGGTGGGGTAGGGGGGGAGGGGACAGTGAGGAGCTGGGAGCTGACAGGTGAGACCAGGTGAGGGGGAAGGTGGGTGGGGGGAGGGGGAAGGGGGACAGTGAGGAGCTGGGAGCTGACAGGTGAGACCAGGTGAGGGGGAAGGTGGGTGGGGGAGGGGGAAGGGGGACAGTGAGGAGCTGGGAGCTGACAGGTGAGGGGAAGGTGGGTGGGGGAGGGGGAAGGGGGACAGTGAGGAGCTGGGTGGTGACAGGTGAGACCAGGTGAGGGGGAAGGTGGGTGGGTGGGGGAGGGGGACAGTGAGGAGCTGGGTGGTGACAGGTGAGACCAGGTGAGGGGGAAGGTGGGTGGGGTAGGGGGAAGGGGGACAGTGAGGAGCTGGGAGCTGACAGGTGAGACCAGGTGAGGGGGAAGGTGGGTGGGGGAGGGGGGAAGGGGGGACAGTGAGGAGCTGGGAGCTGACAGGTGAGACCAGGTGAGGGGGAAGGTGGGTGGGGGAGGGGGAAGGGGGACAGTGAGGAGCTGGGAGCTGACAGGTGAGACCAGGTGAGGGGGAAGGTGGGTGGGGGAGGGGGGGAGGGGACAGTGAGGAGCTGGGAGCTGACAGGTGAGACCAGGTGAGGGGGAAGGTGGGTGGGGGAGGGGGAAGGGGGACAGTGAGGAGCTGGGAGCTGACAGGTGAGACCAGGTGAGGGGGGAAGGTGGGTGGGGGAGGGGGACAGTGAGGAGCTGGGTGCTGACAGGTGAGACCAGGTGAGGGGGAAGGTGGGTGGGGGAGGGGGACAGTGAGACACTGGGAGCTGACAGGTGAGACCAGGTGAGGGGGAAGGTGGGTGGGGGAGGGGGGAGGGGACAGTGAGGAGCTGGGAGCTGACAGGTGAGACCAGGTGAGGGGGAAGGTGGGTGGGGGAGGGGGACAGTGAGGAGCTGGGAGCTGACAGGTGAGACCAGGTGAGGGGGAAGGTGGGTGGGGGAGGGGGAAGGGGGACAGTGAGGAGCTGGGAGCTGACAGGTGAGACCAGGTGAGGGGGAAGGTGGGTGGGGGAGGGGGGAGGGGACAGTGAGGAGCTGGGAGCTGACAGGTGAGACCAGGTGAGGGGGAAGGTGGGTGGGGGAGGGGGAAGGGGGACAGTGAGGAGCTGGGTGGTGACAGGTGAGACCAGGTGAGGGGGAAGGTGGTTGGGGGAGGGGGACATTGAGGAGCTGGGTGGTGACAGGTGAGACCAGGTGAGGGGGAAGGTGGGTGGGGGAGGGGGACAGTGAGACACTGGGAGCTGACAGGTGAGACCAGGTGAGGGGGAAGGTGGGTGGGGGAGGGGGACAGTGAGACACTGGGAGCTGACAGGTGAGACCAGGTGAGGGGGAAGGTGGGTGGGGGAGGGGGACAGTGAGACACTGGGAGCTGACAGGTGAGACCAGGTGAGGGGGAAGGTGGGTGGGGGAGGGGGGAGGGGACAGTGAGGAGCTGGGAGCTGACAGGTGAGACCAGGTGAGGGGGAAGGTGGGTGGGGGAGGGGGACAGTGAGGAGCTGGGAGCTGACAGGTGAGACCAGGTGAGGGGGAAGGTGGGTGGGGGAGGGGGAAGGGGGACAGTGAGGAGCTGGGTGGTGACAGGTGAGACCAGGTGAGGGGGAAGGTGGGTGGGGGAGGGGGACATTGAGGAGCTGGGTGGTGACAGGTGAGACCAGGTGAGGGGGAAGGTGGGTGGGGGAGGGGGGAGGGGACAGTGAGGAGCTGGGAGCTGACAGGTGAGACCAGGTGAGGGGGAAGGTGGGTGGGGGAGGGGGACAGTGAGGAGCTGGGAGCTGACAGGTGAGACCAGGTGAGGGGGAAGGTGGGTGGGGGAGGGGGAAGGGGGACAGTGAGGAGCTGGGAGCTGACAGGTGAGACCAGGTGAGGGGGAAGGTGGGTGGGTGGGGGAGGGGGACAGTGAGGAGCTGGGTGGTGACAGGTGAGACCAGGTTGGGTGGGTGGGTGGGGGGGATGAAGTGACGAGCGGGGAGCTGACAGGTAGAAGAGTTTATTCTGCATTCTGTAATTGTTTTACCTTGTACTGCCTCCGTGCCCCACTGTAATGATTTGATCGGTTATTTACTGTACCTCGGTACACATGACAATTCCATTCCAAGCAGTGGTCGGCGTGGTCACTCAAGCCGTGGCGTTCTCCTCGGTGAAAGGTTATGGCGGGGTTGCAACTCCCTGAGTCCAGCTGTCACCTCGCTCCCCTCTCCTTCCCCCCCCAGGGTACACGGCGTTCAACGGGGTGGACTTCGAAGGCACGTTCCACGTCAACACGGTGACCGACGACGACTACGCCGGCTTCATCTTCGGCTACCAGGACAGCTCGAGCTTCTACGTGGTGATGTGGAAGCAGACGGAGCAGACGTACTGGCAGCCCACGCCCTTCCGGGCCGTGGCCGAGCCAGCCCTGCAGCTCAAGGTGGGTCCCAGCGGCTCCGAGAGAGCTCGAGGTAGCCGGATCGATTGTCATCTTAATGCCAGAGGGGGAATGGAGGGGGGAGAGAGAGAAACAAGAGAGGAGGTGGGGGAGAGGGAGGAGAGGGAAGAGAGGGAGGAGAGGGAAGAGAGGGAGTGGTAGAGGAAGACCAGGAAGAGAGAGGGGAAATGAGAGAGAGAGAGGGGGGAAAGGAGAGAGGGAGAGACCCCATGACCGCACCCTGGTTAACTCTGGGCCCAGAATGGGAGGGAGATGGGAAAAAAATGATGGGGAGCAGAGGGAACAGCCTGATTTCCTCACCCACTAACTGTCCTGGAGAGAGAGAGAGAGAGAGAATGGGGAATCGATAAAGAGAGATGAGGGTGAAGGGAGAAATTACCAGAGGTTAGAGAATCGATGTTCCTACATCAGGTTGGAGGCTACCCGGACAGGATATGAGGTGTTGCTCCTCCAGACTGAGTGTGGCCTCATTGTGGCCATGGTGGTGCCCGTGGACCAGCGTGTCGGGATGGGAATGGGGGGTAGGGTGGGAATGGGGGGTAGGATGGGAATGGGGGGTAGGATGGGAATGGGGGGCCTCTGGGTGATCCTGCACTTTGCAAAGGTGTTCGGCGAAATGGACTCCCCCTCGACGTTGTCCTTACTGATGTAACAGGCCGCACTGGGATCACCGGATTTGACCCTGACAGAGCCACAGGTGAAGTGCTCACCTTCCCAGTCCAGCTGCGGCCTCTCGGCCTGAAGCGTCGACTGTTTATTCCTCTCCATAGACGCTGCCTGGCCTGCTGCGTTTCTCCAGCGTTTTGTGTGCGCAGTCCTCACCTGTTCAGTCCCCCAAACAGTTCTTCAGGGTGAGGACTGAAGATGCTGGAATCTGGGGCGACCAACGTAACGTTAACGTGTGGGAGTCGGTAACGCAGCCTCTGCTAAGGGTGGTCCGGAGGCTGTTAAGTGAACCGTATTACCTCGTCTGAGTTCAGCCGTGCCCGAAAGCTACCCTCCTGACCTCTGCTCCCTTCCTGTCTCTTCCCTCAACGCAGGCTGTGAAGTCGAGGAGCGGCCCGGGGGAGTACCTGCGCAACGCCCTGTGGAATACGGAGTCCATCCCCGACCAGGTGACGCTGCTGTGGAAGGACCCCCGCGACGAAGGCTGGAGGGACAAGACTTCGTACCGCTGGCATCTGGTCCACAGGCCCCAGGTGGGCTACATCAGGTGAGCCTCGGGGCAGACCGTCGTCCGCCAGCCAACCCCGCTAACCCGACCAAGGTAGCGCAGCGGTCAGCGCAACGCTTTACAGCACCAGCTGTAGGGCCGGGGTCAATTCCTGTCGCTGTCTGCAAGGATTCTGCAAAAGTACAGCACAGAAACAAGCCCTTTGGCCCATCTAGTCCCTGCCGAAGCATTTAAACCGCCTAGTCCAGTGACATTCTCACTGTGCTCCGGGTTCCTCCCACGTCCCAAAGACGTACAGGTTAGGGTTGGGAAGTTGTGACTATGGTACTGTATATCAGCCCCCAGCACATCCTTTGGACTGTGTCGACACAAAGTGATGCATTCATTTTGACAAGTTAGGCTAATCCTTAGAACATAGAAACCTACAGCATATCCTTCAGCTCACAACGCTGTGCCGACTCTGTAACCTACTCTAGAGACGGCCTAGAATTTACCTACCACATAGCCCTCTATTGTTCTAAGCTCCATGTACCTATCTAAGAGCCTCTTGAAAGACCCTCTTGTATCCACCTCCACCACTGTCGCTGGCAGTGCATTCCACTCTCTGTGTGAAAAACTTGCCTCTGACGTCCCCCTTGTACCTACTTCCAAACACCTTAAAACTACGCCCCCTCGCGTTAGACATTTCAGCCCTGGGAAGAAGCCTCTGACTATCCACACGATCAATGCCTCTCATCATCTTATACACCACCGTCAGGTCACCTCTCATCCTCCGTCTCTCCAAGGAGAAAAGGATAAAAATTCAACCTATTCTCATAAACCATGCTCCCCAATCCAGGCAACATCCTTGCAAATCTCCTCTGCACCCTTTCTATGGCTTCCACATCCTTCCTGTAGTGAGGCGACCAGAACTGAGCACAGTACTCCAAGTGGGGTCTGACCAGGTTCCTATACAGCTGCAACTTTACCTCTCGGCTCCTAAACTGAAATCTGCAACCCGCTGTTCCGCCTGCCGGAAGCAGGGTCTGTGCCAGCGGGTGACTGCGGGGCAGAAAGAGGAGCAACGGAGAGATGCAGAGCTTCTAACAAAATGGGATGATGCAGCTTGGCAGTCTTTTCACTGAGTATTGCAAGTGGGATGTTCCCGACAAGATGCTGGCAAGGCTGGAGACAGCTCTGGTGCCCAGCCGAAGGACGAGGGTGCAGGAAAGATTCACGAGGATATTCCCGGCACCAGAGAGCTTGGCAGGCTGGGACCATTTTCCCGGGAGTGAAGGGGGCTGAGGGGTGAGCTTGGCATCTGGTTTATTATCACTGACATATGTCATGAAATCTGTTGTTTTGAGGCAGCAGTACATTGCAATACGTAAAAAAAATCACTGGAAGTTTCAATAAGCAAGATAAAAATAAATTAGTAGTTCAAAAAGAGAACAAAATGGTGAGGTATCGTTCAGAAGTCTGATAGCAGAGGGGAAGAATCTGTTCCTAGAAAGTTGAGTGTGTGTCTTCAGGCTCCTGTACCTCCTCCCTGATGGGAATAATGAGAAGAGGGCATGTCCTGGGTGATGGGGGTCCTTGAGGCAGGGCTTCGCCTCTTGAAGCTGTCTTTGATGGTGAGGAGTCCGGAGCCCGTGATGGAGCTGGCTGAGTTTACAACCCTCTGCAGCTTTTCCCCCGAGTCTGTGCAATGGGGCCTCCCAGACCAGACGGTGATGTAACCGGTCAGAATACTGTCCGTGGTGCATCCGTAGAGATTCGCGAGAGTTTTTGGACACGTACCAGATCTCCTCAAATTCTGATGGAGGTTTATAAATCCACGAGGGGCATAGATAAGGTGTGGATCATCACAGCTTTATTCCCTAGGTAGTGGAGTCCAAAACTAGAGGGCTCAAGTTCAAACTGAGGGTGGAACAGATTCAAAAAGACCCAAGGGGCAACTTTTCCCACACAGAGGGTGGTGGGTATAGAGGGAGTAGCAGAGGGGCCTGCAGTTATTATCTCTAAAAAGCACTTGGATGCTTCCGTGGATGTGAAAGGTGCTGTACACACCCCTGAGATTTCTCTACCCACAGGAACAGCCTTTAAAGAATAACCCCACGCAATAACACCCAACGCACAATGAGGAGAGCGAGTTGCATGAACATCAGAAAGCACGCAATTAACACACAGAGACGGCAGAGTCCTCGAAACGGTGCAGGAGCCACCAAGCCAGTCCGCTCAGCCCTGCCTCGACGTCTGCAGGCCATGGTGTGCAGACAGCCGGTCCGCTCAGCCCTGCCTCGATGTCTGCAGGCCACGGTGTGCACACAGCCAGTCCGCTCAGCCCTGCCTCGACGTCTGCAGGCCACGGTGTGCACAGAGACAGTCCGCTCAGCCCTGCCTCGACGTCTGCAGGCCACGGTGTGCAGACAGACAGTCCGCTCAGCCCTGCCTCGACGTCTGCAGGCCACGGTGTGCACAGAGCCAGTCCGCTCAGCCCTGCCTCGACGTCTGCAGGCCACGGTGTGCAGACAGCCAGTCCGCTCAGCCCTGCCTCGACGTCTGCAGGCCACGGTGTGCAGACAGACAGTCCGCTCAGCCCTGCCTTGACGTCTGCAGGCCACGGTGTGCAGACAGACAGTCCGCTCAGCCCTGCCTCGACGTCTGCAGGCCACGGTGTGAACCGAGCCAGTCCGCTCAGCCCTGCCTCGACGTCTGCAGGCCACGGTGTGCAGACAGACAGTCCGCTCAGCCCTGCCTCGACGTCTGCAGGCCACGGTGTGCAGACAGCCAGTCCGCTCAGCCCTGCCTCGACGTCTGCAGGCCACGGTGTGCACCGAGCCAGTCCGCTCAGCCCTGCCTCTACGTCTGCAGGCCACGGTGTGCACCGAGCCAGTCCGCTCAGCCCTGCCTCGATGTCTGCAGGCCACGGTGTGCACCGAGCCAGTCCGCTCAGCCCTGCCTCGACGTCTGCAGGCCACGGTGTGCAGACAGCCAGTCCGCTCAGCCCTGCCTCGACGTCTGCAGGCCACGGTGTGCACCGAGCCAGTCCGCTCAGCCCTGCCTCGACGTCTGCAGGCCACGGTGTGCACCGAGCCAGTCCGCTCAGCCCTGCCTCGACGTCTGCAGGCCACGGTGTGCACCGAGCCAGTCCGCTCAGCCCTGCCTCGACGTCTGCAGGCCACGGTGTGCACCGAGCCAGTCCGCTCAGCCCTGCCTCGACGTCTGCAGGCCACGGTGTGCACCGAGCCAGTCCGCTCAGCCCTGCCTCGACGTCTGCAGGCCACGGTGTGCAGACAGCCAGTCCGCTCAGCCCTGCCTCGACGTCTGCAGGCCACGGTGTGCACCGAGCCAGTCCGCTCAGCCCTGCCTCGACGTCTGCAGGCCACGGTGTGCACCGAGCCAGTCCGCTCAGCCCTGCCTCGACGTCTGCAGGCCACGGTGTGCAGACAGCCAGTCCGCTCAGCCCTGCCTCGATGTCTGCAGGCCACGGTGTGCACAGAGACAGTCCGCTCAGCCCTGCCTCGACGTCTGCAGGCCACGGTGTGCAGACAGACAGTCCGCTCAGCCCTGCCTCGACGTCTGCAGGCCACGGTGTGCACAGAGCCAGTCCGCTCAGCCCTGCCTCGACGTCTGCAGGCCACGGTGTGCAGACAGCCAGTCCGCTCAGCCCTGCCTCGACGTCTGCAGGCCACGGTGTGCAGACAGACAGTCCGCTCAGCCCTGCCTTGACGTCTGCAGGCCACGGTGTGCAGACAGACAGTCCGCTCAGCCCTGCCTCGACGTCTGCAGGCCACGGTGTGAACCGAGCCAGTCCGCTCAGCCCTGCCTCGACGTCTGCAGGCCACGGTGTGCAGACAGACAGTCCGCTCAGCCCTGCCTCGACGTCTGCAGGCCACGGTGTGCAGACAGCCAGTCCGCTCAGCCCTGCCTCGACGTCTGCAGGCCACGGTGTGCACCGAGCCAGTCCGCTCAGCCCTGCCTCTACGTCTGCAGGCCACGGTGTGCACCGAGCCAGTCCGCTCAGCCCTGCCTCGACGTCTGCAGGCCACGGTGTGCAGACAGCCAGTCCGCTCAGCCCTGCCTCGACGTCTGCAGGCCACGGTGTGCACCGAGCCAGTCCGCTCAGCCCTGCCTCGACGTCTGCAGGCCACGGTGTGCAGACAGCCAGTCCGCTCAGCCCTGCCTCGACGTCTGCAGGCCACGGTGTGCACCGAGCCAGTCCGCTCAGCCCTGCCTCGACGTCTGCAGGCCACGGTGTGCACCGAGCCAGTCCGCTCAGCCCTGCCTCGACGTCTGCAGGCCACGGTGTGCACCGAGCCAGTCCGCTCAGCCCTGCCTCGACGTCTGCAGGCCACGGTGTGCACCGAGCCAGTCCGCTCAGCCCTGCCTCGACGTCTGCAGGCCACGGTGTGCACCGAGCCAGTCCGCTCAGCCCTGCCTCGACGTCTGCAGGCCACGGTGTGCAGACAGCCAGTCCGCTCAGCCCTGCCTCGACGTCTGCAGGCCACGGTGTGCACCGAGCCAGTCCGCTCAGCCCTGCCTCGACGTCTGCAGGCCACGGTGTGCAGACAGCCAGTCCGCTCAGCCCTGCCTCGACGTCTGCAGGCCACGGTGTGCAGACAGCCAGTCCGCTCAGCCCTGCCTCGACGTCTGCAGGCCACGGTGTGCAGACAGACAGTCCGCTCAGCCCTGCCTCGACGTCTGCAGGCCACGGTGTGCAGACAGACAGTCCGCTCAGCCCTGCCTCGACGTCTGCAGGCCACGGTGTGCAGACAGCCAGTCCGCTCAGCCCTGCCTCGACGTCTGCAGGCCACGGTGTGCACCGAGCCAGTCCGCTCAGCCCTGCCTCGACGTCTGCAGGCCACGGTGTGCACCGAGCCAGTCCGCTCAGCCCTGCCTCGACGTCTGCAGGCCACGGTGTGCAGACAGCCAGTCCGCTCAGCCCTGCCTCGATGTCTGCAGGCCACGGTGTGCACAGAGCCAGTCCGCTCAGCCCTGCCTCGACGTCTGCAGGCCACGGTGTGCAGACAGCCAGTCCGCTCAGCCCTGCCTCGACGTCTGCAGGCCACGGTGTGCAGACAGCCAGTCCGCTCAGCCCTGCCTCGACGTCTGCAGGCCACGGTGTGCACCGAGCCAGTCCGCTCAGCCCTGCCTCGACGTCTGCAGGCCACGGTGTGCAGACAGCCAGTCCGCTCAGCCCTGCCTCGATGTCTGCAGGCCACGGTGTGCACAGAGCCAGTCCGCTCAGCCCTGCCTCGACGTCTGCAGGCCACGGTGTGCAGACAGCCAGTCCGCTCAGCCCTGCCTCGACGTCTGCAGGCCACGGTGTGAACCGAGCCAGTCCGCTCAGCCCTGCCTCGACGTCTGCAGGCCACGGTGTGCACAGAGCCAGTCCGCTCAGCCCTGCCTCGACGTCTGCAGGCCACGGTGTGCACCGAGCCAGTCCGCTCAGCCCTGCCTCGACGTCTGCAGGCCACGGTGTGCACCGAGCCAGTCCGCTCAGCCCTGCCTCGACGTCTGCAGGCCACGGTGTGCACCGAGCCAGTCCGCTCAGCCCTGCCTCGACGTCTGCAGGCCACGGTGTGCAGACAGAGCCAGTCCACTCAGCCCTGCCTCGACGTCTGCAGGCCACGGTGTGCAGACAGCCAGTCCGCTCAGCCCTGCCTCGACGTCTGCAGGCCACGGTGTGCACCGAGCCAGTCCGCTCAGCCCTGCCTCGACGTCTGCAGGCCACGGTGTGCACCGAGCCAGTCCGCTCAGCCCTGCCTCGACGTCTGCAGGCCACGGTGTGCACCGAGCCAGTCCGCTCAGCCCTGCCTCGACGTCTGCAGGCCACGGTGTGCACAGAGCCAGTCCGCTCAGCCCTGCCTCGACGTCTGCAGGCCACGGTGTGCACCGAGCCAGTCCGCTCAGCCCTGCCTCGACGTCTGCAGGCCACGGTGTGCACCGAGCCAGTCCGCTCAGCCCTGCCTCGACGTCTGCAGGCCACGGTGTGCACCGAGCCAGTCCGCTCAGCCCTGCCTCGACGTCTGCAGGCCACGGTGTGCACCGAGCCAGTCCGCTCAGCCCTGCCTCGACGTCTGCAGGCCACGGTGTGCACCGAGCCAGTCCGCTCAGCCCTGCCTCGACGTCTGCAGGCCACGGTGTGCACCGAGCCAGTCCGCTCAGCCCTGCCTCGACGTCTGCAGGCCACGGTGTGCAGACAGACAGTCCGCTCAGCCCTGCCTCGACGTCTGCAGGCCACGGTGTGCAGACAGCCAGTCCGCTCA
Source organism: Hemitrygon akajei (assembly GCF_048418815.1). Classification (NCBI taxonomy): domain Eukaryota; kingdom Metazoa; phylum Chordata; class Chondrichthyes; order Myliobatiformes; family Dasyatidae; genus Hemitrygon; species Hemitrygon akajei. Next base: position 74,213,235 of record NC_133134.1, read on the forward strand.
GCCCTGCCTCGACGTCTGCAGGCCACGGTGTGCACCGAGCCAGTCCGCTCAGCCCTGCCTCGACGTCTACAGGCCACGGTGTGCACCGAGCCAGTCCGCTCAGCCCTGCCTCGACGTCTGCAGGCCACGGTGTGCAGACAGCCAGTCCGCTCAGCCCTGCCTCGACGTCTGCAGGCCACGGTGTGCACCGAGCCAGTCCGCTCAGCCCTGCCTCGACGTCTGCAGGCCACGGTGTGCACCGAGCCAGTCCGCTCAGCCCTGCCTCGACGTCTGCAGGCCACGGTGTGCACCGAGCCAGTCCGCTCAGCCCTGCCTCGACGTCTGCAGGCCACGGTGTGCACCGAGCCAGTCCGCTCAGCCCTGCCTCGACGTCTGCAGGCCACGGTGTGCACCGAGCCAGTCCGCTCAGCCCTGCCTCGACGTCTGCAGGCCACGGTGTGCACCGAGCCAGTCCGCTCAGCCCTGCCTCGACGTCTGCAGGCCACGGTGTGCACCGAGCCAGTCCGCTCAGCCCTGCCTCGACGTCTGCAGGCCACGGTGTGCACCGAGCCAGTCCGCTCAGCCCTGCCTCGACGTCTGCAGGCCACGGTGTGCACAGAGCCAGTCCGCTCAGCCCTGCCTCGACGTCTGCAGGCCACGGTGTGCACCGAGCCAGTCCGCTCAGCCCTGCCTCGACGTCTGCAGGCCACGGTGTGCAGACAGACAGTCCGCTCAGCCCTGCCTCGACGTCTGCAGGCCACGGTGTGCACAGAGCCAGTCCGCTCAGCCCTGCCTCGACGTCTGCAGGCCACGGTGTGCAGACAGCCAGTCCGCTCAGCCCTGCCTCGACGTCTGCAGGCCACGGTGTGCACCGAGCCAGTCCGCTCAGCCCTGCCTCGACGTCTGCAGGCCACGGTGTGCACCGAGCCAGTCCGCTCAGCCCTGCCTCGACGTCTGCAGGCCACGGTGTGCAGACAGACAGTCCGCTCAGCCCTGCCTCGACGTCTGCAGGCCACGGTGTGCACAGAGCCAGTCCGCTCAGCCCTGCCTCGACGTCTGCAGGCCACGGTGTGCAGACAGACAGTCCGCTCAGCCCTGCCTCGACGTCTGCAGGCCACGGTGTGCACAGAGCCAGTCCGCTCAGCCCTGCCTCGACGTCTGCAGGCCACGGTGTGCACAGAGCCAGTCCGCTCAGCCCTGCCTCGACGTCTGCAGGCCACGGTGTGCAGAGAGCCAGTCCGCTCAGCCCTGCCTCGACGTCTGCAGGCCACGGTGTGCAGACAGACAGTCCGCTCAGCCCTGCCTCGACGTCTGCAGGCCACGGTGTGCAGACAGCCAGTCCGCTCAGCCCTGCCTCGACGTCTGCAGGCCACGGTGTGCAGACAGCCAGTCCGCTCAGCCCTGCCTCGACGTCTGCAGGCCACGGTGTGCACCGAGCCAGTCCGCTCAGCCCTGCCTCGACGTCTGCAGGCCACGGTGTGCACCGAGCCAGTCCGCTCAGCCCTGCCTCGACGTCTGCAGGCCACGGTGTGCACCGAGCCAGTCCGCTCAGCCCTGCCTCGACGTCTGCAGGCCACGGTGTGCACCGAGCCAGTCCGCTCAGCCCTGCCTCGACGTCTGCAGGCCACGGTGTGCAGACAGACAGTCCGCTCAGCCCTGCCTCGACGTCTGCAGGCCACGGTGTGCAGACAGCCAGTCCGCTCAGCCCTGCCTCGACGTCTGCAGGCCACGGTGTGCACCGAGCCAGTCCGCTCAGCCCTGCCTCGACGTCTGCAGGCCACGGTGTGCAGGCAGCCAGTCCGCTCAGCCCTGCCTCGACGTCTGCAGGCCACGGTGTGCACCGAGCCAGTCCGCTCAGCCCTGCCTCGACGTCTGCAGGCCACGGTGTGCAGACAGAGCCTCGGTCAAATCGCACAAACAGTGAAAAGGATTGAACGGGAACACTTGGAGCGAAGTGCAGAGTCTCCAAAAGTGAGTCCACAGCCGGGGAGCGTGGTCACTGCTGAGGACATTAAACATCGATTTAATGAATACAGCATACACCCTGAAATCGTTACTCTTCACAGGCGCCCGTAAAACAAGAAACCCCGTAGAATGAATGATAGGAACATCAGAACCCCAAAGCCAACCCCTCATCCAGAAGGTTTGGAGCTGGGGGTTAACGGACCCCCTCGGTTAATGGTATGGGAAGCCCTGGTGTGGAGGGATATGGGCCCGGCACAGGCAGATAGGACTAGCTCAGCTGCCATCCTGCTGTGGGCTGAAGGACCTGTTTTCTTGTTGTATGACTATGATCTCAGAACAGTGCAGACACTGAAGCACGGACATAAACAGTGGATCACAGGAACAGGCCGTTCGGCCCGACCTGTCTGTGCTGAACTGCAGTGTAGTGTCGCGGTTAGCGTTACAGTTTACAGCCAGCAGCCTGGGTTCCGTTCCTGCTGCTGTCTGTGAGGAGTTTGCACATTCTCCCTGTGACTGCGTGGGTTTCCTCCGGGTGCTCCGGTTTCCTCCCACGTTCCAGTGGCGTACGGGTTAAGTTTAGTCAGTTGTGGCCATGCTCTGTTGGTGTCAGAAGCTGGGGACACTTGTGGGCTGCCCCCATGCTTCCTCAGACTGTCTTGGTTGTTGTCATAACAAGTTGTTATTGGTTGTTATTAAGAAGGCAAATGGAATGTTGGCCTTCATTGCTAGAGGGATTGAATTTAAGAGCAGGGAGGTTATGCTGCAACTGTACAGGGTACTGGTGAGGCTGCGCCTGGAGTACTGTGTGCAGTTCTGGTCTCCTTACTTGAGGAAGGATACACTGGCTCTGGAGGTGGTGCAGAGGAGGTTCACCAGGCTGATTCCAGAGATGAAGGGGTTAACCTACGAGGAGCGATTGAGTTGCCTGGGACTGTACTCACTGGAATTCAGAAGAATGAGAGAGGATCTTATAGAAACATACAAAATTTTGAAAGGGATAGATAAGATAGAAGTAGGAAAGTTGTTTGCATTGGTAGGTGAGACTAGAACTAAGGGACATTGCCTCAAGATTCAGGGGAGAGGATTTAGGATGGAGATGAAGAGAAACTGCTTTTCCCAGAGAGTGGTGAATCTGTGGAATTCTCTGCCCAGGGAAGCAGTTGAGGCTTCTTCACTAAATATATTTAAGATACAGTTAGATAGATTTTTACATAGTAGGGGAATTAAGGGTTATGGGGAAAAGGCAGGTAGATGGAGCTGAGTTTACGGACAGATCAGCCATGTTCTTATTGAATGGTAGGGCAGGCTCGATGGGCCGGATGGCCGACTCCTGCTCCTATTTCTTATGTTCTTATTAATGCAAACGATGCATTTCACTGTCTGTTTCAATGTACGTGTGACAAATAAAGCTAATCTTTATCTGATAGTTGTCCATTCCCAACAAAATGAAGAAAAATATTCTCCCCCAGCTTACTCCTTGTAAATGTATTTACCGGTACTCACCTGGGGAAACGGAATGATGTGAGTGACAGAAATGGTTCAAATTTATTGTTGTCACAGGCAGACACTCAGATAGACACAGTCTCTCTCTCTCTCTCTCGTGTGCGCGCCCACGCCCCCACCCACACACACACACATACACACTCACTCACTCTCACACTCACTCACACACACACATACACTCACTCACACACACTCAAACACACACTGAGACACACACACACTCAAACATATGCACTGAAACACACACACACACTCACTCACTCACACACACACACACACACACACACACAAATAAATAAGAACATGAGTGCAGAGAAAGTTTACAAGGATGTTGTTGGGACTTGAGGGCCTGAGTTGTAAAGGTTGAATAGGTTAGGACTTTATTCCCTGAGGCGCAGGAGAATGAGGGGAGATTTGATAGAGGTATACAGAATTATGAGGGGTATAGATAGGGTAAATGCAAACAGGTTCTTTCCACTGAGGTTGGGTGAGATCAGAACTAGAGGCCGTAGATTAATGGTGACGCGAGGGCGCACAGGAGAGAGGTATACCAGCTCGTTGAGTGGTGTCGCAGCAATAACCTTGCACTCAACGTTAGCAAGACCAAAGAGCCGGTTGTGGACTTCAGAAAGGGTAAGACGAGGGAACACAAGCTATCCTCATAGAGGGATCAGACGTGAAGTGAGTGGGCAATTTCAAGCTCCTGGGTGTTACCTCTGAGGACCTAACCTGGTCCCAACATATTGATGCAACTATAAAGGAGGTGAGTCAGTGGCAAGATATCATTAGGAGTTTGAGGAGATTCGGCTTGTCACCTAAAGGAAGGCATCAAACTAAAAGCTCGTGCGTACAAAGTCGCCAAGAGTAGTGGGAAACTGGAAAATTGGGAAAACTTTAAAAAGCGACGAAGAACCACTAAGCAAGCAATAAAGGAAGCTAGATTATGAAAATAAACCAGCACAAAATATTAAGAAGGATAGTAAAAGTTTTTATAATTATGTAAAGCAGAAAAGGGTGGCCAAAGTGAACGTAGGTCCCTTGGAGGGCGAGAAGGGGGATTTGATATTGGGTAATGAGGAGATGGCCAAGGTGTTGAATGACTATTTTGTGTCGGTTTTCATGGTGGAGGACACGTCTAACATACCAAAGGGGGATGATATGGATGTGATGGGAGGTGAGGACCTCAATACAGTAACTATCACTAAAGAGGTAATGCTGAGCAAACTTGTGGGCCTGAAGATAGATAAGATCCCGGATCCTGATGGAATGCATCCCCGTGTACTGAAAGAAATGGCAGAGGTTATAGTTGAGGCTTTGATGATGGTTTACCAAAATTCTCTGGACTCTGGGCGGGTTCCGGTAGATTGGAAGATGGTGAATGTCACACCACTATTCAAGAAAGGATGTAGGCAAAAGGCAGGTAACTATAGGACAGTTAGTTTAACATCTGTTGTTGGGAAAAAGCTTGAAGCTATCATTAAAGAAGAAATAGCGAGGCATCTGGAAAGAAACCGATCCACCAGGCAGACACAGCGTGAATTCAGCAAAGGCAGGTCCTGTTTGACAACCTTACTGGAGTTCTTTGAGGATATAACGAGTGCATTGGATAGAGGAGAACAGATAGACGTTATTTCCTTGGATTTCCAGAAGGCGTTTGATAAGGTGCCACATAAAAGACTTATCTATAAAATAACGAAGCGTAGAGTTGGGGGTGATGTATTAGCATGGATAGAGAATTGGTTAATCAACAGAAAGTAGAGTTGGGATAAATGGGTGTTTCTCTGTTTGGCAATCAGTGGGGAGCGGTGTGCTGCAGGGGCCGGTGCTGGGCCTGCAACTGTTAACAATCTGGAAGAGGGGACCGAGTGTAATGTGTTTAAGTTTGCTGATGATACTAAATTGAGTGGAAAAGCAAATTGTGCAGAGGATACAGAGAGATAGGTTAAGTGAGTGGGCAAGGGTCTGGCAGATGGAGTACAATGTTGGTAAATGCGAGGTCACCACTTTGGAAGGAAAAATGAAAGAGCAGATTATTATTTAAATGGTAAAAGATTCCAGCATGTTGCTGTGCAGAGGGACTTGGGAGTGCTTGTGCATGGATCACGAAAGGTTGGTTTGCAGCTGCAGCAGGGTATCAAGAAGGCAAATAGAAGTTGGCCTTCATTGCTAAAGGGATTGAATTTAAGAGCAGGGAATCCCCACTGCCAGCACTTCCACCTCTCCCCTTTTTCAGCTCAGTTCTCCTCTGACAAACTCCTGAGTTACAGATAAAAAATAGATAGGGAGAGAGAAAGAAAGAAAAGAAAGTAAAAGAAAGGTAGTTTGACATTCAGAGAGTGCCACAGCCTTTGAGAGAACAGGTCACCAGAGAGGAGGGGAGCAGCTACTGAGCCAGAGGTGATCCAGGCTATTCCAGATGTTTGTAGGCAGGTGAAGGGTGTCAACCCAAGACGCCAACTGTCCACCTCCCTCCACAGATACTGTCCGACCCTGACTGGACGGGTGCTGGCCAAGAGTGTGTGGGGTCGCACCTGTACCAGTTTCTCAACCATGTGGCCAGTGCAGGGTTCCTCATTCACGATGATGCCAGCAGTGGCTATTGCCTGGGGGGGTGGGGGGAGGCTGCTAAAAGCCGATGATATTGGCAGGTCTGGACTCACACGGAGGTCATTCTGCGTTTTCCCGGGAGGAGATTCCCGGATGGGTTCCTACAACAATCCCATTCCCAGTACGAGTGTTTTACCGCAGTGTTGGGATTCGAACAGGAGTTCTGGATTCTAGAACATAGAACAGTACAGCACAGGAATAGAGGCCCTTTGGCCCATTATGTCAGTGCCGAACACAATGCCAAATCTGCCTGCAGATGATCCATATCCCTAACAGCCTGAAACACCACGATCGTATCAGCCTCCACCGTAACCTCCTCAGCAGCTCGATCCCGGCACCAAGCACTCTCTGTGTTTTAAAAAATATCATCCAGTGCAACTTCCCCTCTTGCAATAAAACTCAAAGCAAATGTTTCCCTCGACCGTGCGATCTATTAGTTGGCATTTCTATGTTAGAGTAAATGATTCTGACTGTCTACAAAGTACAGAGGAGCCTCGGGTCCCACACCACCAGGTTCAGGAACAGTTATTACCCCACCACCATCAGGCTCCTGAACCAGTGTGGATAACTTCACTCACCTCTACATATGACCTAGAGATTCATTTCACAATTGATGTTCAAAGTTCAAAGTACATATATCTCACAATAGAGTCCATGAGAAACTGCACAGAACAAAGACGGACAAACAACCAATGTGCAAATAGAAAATGAGTAAATAGATAAACAAACAAACAAGCAAGAAATAAATATTATGATCATGAGATGTAGAGTCCTTGAAGGTGAGTCTATGGGTTCTGGGAATAGTTCAGTGATGGGGCGAATGAAGTTCTCAGCCATCGTCAGCATCATTATGATCAGTGTCGTATGACTTCATCATTATGTGCTGTGTCATGTGACATCATCATCATGTGCTGTGTTGTATGATGTGGACGATTGTGGTCTTTCCATGACCATGATTGTTTTTGGCAAATTTCTCCATTGCCAACTTCTGGGCAGAGTCTTTACGAGACGGGTGACCCCAGCCATTATCAATACTCTTCAGAGATTGTCTGCCTGGTGTCAGTGGTCACAGAACCAGGACTTGTGATATGCACAGGCTGCTCATACGACCATCTCATATGCACCACTTGCTCCTGTGGTTTCATGTGACCCTGATCCGGGGATGGAGGGGGGGGGGGGACATCACTAAGCAGGTGCTACACCTCGCCCAAGGGTGACCTGCAGGCTAGTGGAGGGAAGGAGTGTCACACACCTCCTTTGGTAGAGACGTATCTCCAACCTGTGCTCTTGGTATGATTTCATTTCTTTGCACAGATTGTCGTTTCTTGTGCATTGTTTGTCAGTCTTTATGTATGTCTTTTTTTTTGTAAATTCTATTTATTTATTTTCCCTGTAAGTGTGTGTGAGTGTGCGCGCCCTTAACTCCTGGTGGAGTCGGGGCACCATAGTGGACAGAGCCCGTCCCTCTCCAGGTTTTTTTTTACAAGGTGGAGTTGCTCGCCCAGGCACGGATGGAGAGCGTGCAAGGGAGCCGGCTGGATTCGAACTCGGGACCTCTCGCCCCGAAGTCCAGCGCTGATGCCACTACGCCACCAGCCGGTTATGAAGGAGTCTGTGGTAACATATGTTCACGTTGATGCTTTGGACCCTCGTAACTCCTGCCAGCTCTCCCCTCAGAGGTTTCTGATCCAGCAGAGTGACCATTCAGCGGGCGCTTGGGGCTAACTTGAGAAGTTTCTTTCTGGCAGAGTGAAGCTGTATGAAGGGCCGAACCTGGTGGCCGACTCCGGAGTCACGATCGACACGACGATGCGTGGGGGCCGCCTCGGGGTCTTCTGCTTCTCCCAGGAGAACATCATCTGGTCCAACCTGCGCTACAGATGCAACGGTGAGTACCCAGCGGCTGGGACCCCGCGTTGGGGCAGCTGGGTCGTTCTCTTCCGCTCACCTGCCTCCCTCTTCTCCCCATCAGACACCATTCCCGAAGACTTCGAGCCATTTCGCAAGCTCATCCAACTCGGCCTCTGAGCAAGCGAGAGGGATTCGGCAGTTCGACGCCGTCGAGGATCTGTGCGCAAGGGCAGAGAAGCGCGTCTCGAGGACAGATTTTCAAAATGCTACGACCATTTTTATAGGAAGACTTGGCACGGAAGAATCCGGAAAGGATTGGCCTTGACTTGAGGCTGAGGAAGAGACTGGACTTCCAGCAGCCCCCGCCTCCACCTTTGGCCGGCCCACAGCTACGTGACTGTGGCCGTAACGTAGGAAACACCGCGGCCTGGCCACCGCTACACAGGCAATGTGATGATGTTATTGTCTGAGTAATAAATCCGGGCCGAGGAGAGTGCGGTGAGAGGCTCTTCTCGATACGGCTGTCGGTCCCAACTTTGTTCGCCCAAAGGTGGGCTGGGGTAGACATTTCGGGTGGGCTAGGGGTAGATATTTCATTCCAATAACGATGTCTCTGACTGCTCAGCAAGCCCTCCAAACTGTCCTTGCTGCAGTGTGGAGCTCCCTCCTCACCACCCCTCCCACAGCACGGCATTCCCTCCTCACCACCCCTCCCACAGCACGGCGATCCCCTCCTCATCACCCCTCCCACAGCACGGCGATCCCCTCCTCATCACACCTCCCACAGCACGGCGATCCCCTCCTCATCACCCCTCCCACAGCACGGCACTCCCTCCTCATCACCCCTCCCACAGCACGGCGATCCCCTCCTCATCACCCCTCCCACAGCACGGCGATCCCCTCCTCATCACCCCTCCCACAGCGTGGCACTCCCTCCTCACCACCCCTCCCACAGCACGGCGATCCCCTCCTCATCACACCTCCCACAGCACGGCACTCCCTCCTCATCACCCCTCCCACAGCACGGCACTCCCTCCTCATCACCCCTCCCACAGCACGGCGATCCCCTCCTCATCACCCCTCCCACAGCACGGCGATCCCCTCCTCATCACCCCTCCCACAGTGTGGCGATCCCCTCCTCATCACCCCTCCCACAGCGTGGCAATCCCCTCCTCATCACCCCTCCCACAGCACGGCGATCCCCTCCTCATCACCCCTCCCACAGCACGGCGATCCCCTCCTCACCACCCCTCCCACAGCACGGCACTCCCTCCTCATCACCCCTCCCACAGCACGGCGATCCCTTCCTCATCACCCCTCCCACAGCCTGGCACTCCCTCCTCATCACCCCTCCCACAGCACGGCGATCCCCTCCTCATCACCCCTCCCACAGCACGGCACTCCCTCCTCATCACCCCTCCCACAGCACGGCGATCCCTTCCTCATCACCCCTCCCACAGCGTGGCAATCCCCTCCTCACCACCCCTCCCACAGCACGGCGATCCACTCCTCATCACCCCTCCCACAGCACGGCGATCCCCTCCTCATCACCCCTCCCACAGTGAGGTGATCCCCTCCTCATCACCCCACCCACAGCACGGCGATCCCCTCCTCACCACCCCTCCCACAGCGCGACGATCCCCTCCTCATCACCCCTCCCACAGCGCGGCAATCCCCTCCTCATCACCCCTCCCACAGTGTGGCACTCCCTCCTCATCACCCCTCCCACAGCACGGCGATCCCCTCCTCATCACCCCTCCCACAGTGTGGCACTCCCTCCTCATCACCCCTCCCACAGTGTGGCAATCCCCTCCTCATCACCCCTCCCACAGTGTGGCACTCCCTCCTCATCACCCCTCCCACAGCACGGCGATCCCCTCCTCATCACCCCTCCCACAGTGTGGCACTCCCTCCTCATCACCCCTCCCACAGCACGGCGATCCCCTCCTCATCACCCCTCCCACAGCACGGCACTCCCTCCTCATCACCCCTCCCACAGCACGGCGATCCATTCCTCATCACCCCTCCCACAGCACGGCACTCCCTCCTCATCACCCCTCCCACAGCACGGCACTCCCTCCTCACCACCCCTCCCACAGTGTGGCAATCCCCTCCTCATCACCCCTCCCACAGTTTGGCAATCCCCTCCTCACCACCCCTCCCACAGTGTGGCACTCCCTCCTCATCACCCCTCCCACAGTGTGGCAATCCCCTCCTCATCACCCCTCCCACAGCACGGCACTCCCTCCTCATCACCCCTCCCACAGCACGGCACTCCCTCCTCATCACCCCTCCCACAGCACGGCACTCCCTCCTCAACACCCCTCCCACAGTGTGGCAATCCCCTCCTCATCACCCCTCCCACAGTGTGGCAATCCCCTCCTCATCACCCCTCCCACAGTGTGGCGATCCCCTCCTCATCACCCCTCCCACAGCACGGCACTCCCTCCTCATCACCCCTCCCACAGCACGGCACTCCCTCCTCACCACCCCTCCCACAGTGTGGCAATCCCCTCCTCATCACCCCTCCCACAGTGTGGAAATCCCCTCCTCATCACCCCTCCCACAGTGTGGCAATCCCCTCCTCATCACCCCTCCCACAGCACGGCACTCCCTCCTCATCACCCCTCCCACAGCACGGCACTCCCTCCTCACCACCCCTCCCACAGTGTGGCAATCCCCTCCTCATCACCCCTCCCACAGTGTGGCACTCCCTCCTCACCACCCCTCCCACAGTGTGGCAATCCCCTCCTCACCACCCCTCCCACAGTGTGGCACTCCCTCCTCATCACCCCTCCCACAGTGTGGCAATCCCCTCCTCATCACCCCTCCCACAGCACGGCACTCCCTCCTCATCACCCCTCCCACAGCACGGCGATCCATTCCTCATCACCCCTCCCACAGCACGGCACTCCCTCCTCATCACCCCTCCCACAGCACGGCACTCCCTCCTCACCACCCCTCCCACAGTGTGGCAATCCCCTCCTCATCACCCCTCCCACAGTGTGGCACTCCCTCCTCACCACCCCTCCCACAGTGTGGCAATCCCCTCCTCACCACCCCTCCCACAGTGTGGCACTCCCTCCTCATCACCCCTCCCACAGTGTGGCAATCCCCTCCTCATCACCCCTCCCACAGCACGGCGATCCCCTCCTCATCACCCCTCCCACAGTGTGGCAATCCCCTCCTCATCACCCCTCCCACAGCACGGCACCCCCTCCTCATCACCCCTCCCACAGCACGGCGATCCCCTCCTCATCACCCCTCCCACAGCACGGCGCCCCCCTCCTCATCACCCCTCCCACAGTGTGGAGATCCCCTCCTCATCACCCCTCCCACAGAGCAGCGCCCCCTCCTCATCACCCCTCCCACAGCACAGCGATCCCCTCCTCATCACCCCTCCCACAGCACGGCACTCCCTCCTCATCACCCCTCTCACAGCACGGCGCCCCCTCCTCATCACCCCTCCCACAGTGTGGAGATCCCCTCCTCATCACCCCTCACACAGTGTGGCAATCCCCTCCTCATCACCCCTCCCACAGCACGGCACTCCCTCCTCATCACCCCTCCCACAGTGTGGCACTCCCTCCTCATCACCCCTCCCACAGTGTGGCAATCCCCTCCTCATCACCCCTCCCACAGTGTGGCACACCCTCCTCACCACCCCTCCCACAGTGTGGCAATCCCCTCCTCACCACCCCTCCCACAGTGTGGCACTCCCTCCTCATCACCCCTCCCACAGTGTGGCAATCCCCTCCTCATCACCCCTCCCACAGTGTGGCACTCCCTCCTCACCACCCCTCCCACAGTGTGGCACTCCCTCCTCATCACCCCTCCCACAGTGTGGCACTCCCTCCTCATCACCCCTCCCACAGCACGGCACCCCCTCCTCATCACCCCTCCCACAGCACGGCGATCCCCTCCTCATCACCCCTCCCACAGCACGGCGCCCCCTCCTCATCACCCCTCCCACAGTGTGGAGATCCCCTCCTCATCACCCCTCCCACAGCACGGCGCCCCCTCCTCATCACCCCTCCCACAGTGTGGAGATCCCCTCCTCATCACCCCTCCCACAGAGCAGCGCCCCCTCCTCATCACCCCTCCCACAGCAGGGCACTCCCTCCTCACCTCCCCTCCCACAGTGTGGCGATCCCCTCCTCACCACCCCTCCCACAGTGTGGCAATCCCCTCCTCATCACCCCTCCCAAAGCACGGCACTCCCTCCTCACCACCCCTCCCACAGTGTGGTGATCCCCTCCTCATCACCCCTCCCACAGTGTGGCAATCCCCTCCTCATTACCCCTCCCACAGCACGGCACTCCCTCCTCATCACCCCTCCCACAGCACGGCACTCCCTCCTCATCACCCCTCCCACAGCACGGCGATCCCCTCCTCATCACCCCTCCCACAGTGTGGCACTCCCTCCTCATCACCCCTCCCACAGTGAGGCACTCCCTCCTCATCACCCCTCCCACAGTGTGGCACTCCCTCCTCATCACCCCTCCCACAGTGTGGCAATCCCCTCCTCACCACCCCTCCCACAGCACGGCGCTCCCTCCTCACCACCCCTCCCACAGCACGGCGCTCCCTCCTCATCACCCCTCCCACAGCACGGCACTCCCTCCTCATCACCCCTCCCACAGCACGGCGCTCCCACCTCAACACCCCTCCCACAGCACGGCACTCCCTCCTCACCACCCCTCCCACAGCACGGCACTCCCTCCTCATCACCCCTCCCACAGCACGGCACTCCCTCCTCATCACCCCTCCCACAGCACGGCACTCCCTCCTCACCACCCCTCCCACAGCACGGCGATCCCCTCCTCATCACCCCTCCCACAGCACGGCACTCCCTCCTCACCACCCCTCCCACAGCACGGCGATCCCCTCCTCACCACCCCTCCCACAGCACGGCGATCCCCTCCTCATCACCCCTCCCACGGAACGGCACTCCCTCCTCATCACCCCTCCCACAGCACGGCACTCCCTCCTCATCACCCCTCCCACAGTGTGGCGATCCCTTCCTCATCACCCCTCCCACAGCACGTCGATCCCCTCCTCATCACCCCTCCCACAGCACGGCACTCCCTCCTCATCACCCCTCCCACAGCACGGCACTCCCTCCTCATCACCCCTCCCACAGTGTGGTGATCCCCTCCTCATCACCCCTCCCACAGTGTGGCACTCCCTCCTCATCACCCCTCCCACAGCACGGCGATCCCCTCCTCATCACCCCTCCCACAGCACGGCGATCCCCTCCTCATCACCCCTCCCACAGCACGGCGATCCCCTCCTCATCACCCCTCCCACAGTGTGGCGATCCCCTCCTCATCACCCCTCCCACAGTGTGGCACTCCCTCCTCATCACCCCTCCCACAGCACGGCGATCCCCTCCTCATCACCCCTCCCACAGAACGGCACTCCCTCCTCATCACCCCTCCCACAGCACGTCGATCCCTTCCTCATCACCCCTCCCACAGCACGGCGATCCCCTCCTCATCACCCCTCCCACAGCACGGCGATCCCCTCCTCATCACCCCTCCCACAGCACGGCACTCCCTCCTCTTCACCCCTCCCACAGCACGTCGATCCCTTCCTCATCACCCCTCCCACAGCACGGCGATCCCCTCCTCATCACCCCTCCCACAGTGTGGCACTCCCTCCTCACCACCCCTCCCACAGTGTGGCAATCCCCTCCTCACCACCCCTCCCACAGTGTGGCACTCCCTCCTCATCACCCCTCCCACAGTGTGGCAATCCCCTCCTCATCACCCCTCCCACAGCACGGCACTCCCTCCTCATCACCCCTCCCACAGCACGGCGATCCATTCCTCATCACCCCTCCCACAGCACGGCACTCCCTCCTCATCACCCCTCCCACAGCACGGCACTCCCTCCTCACCACCCCTCACACAGTGTGGCAATCCCCTCCTCATCACCCCTCCCACAGTGTGGCACTCCCTCCTCACCACCCCTCCCACAGTGTGGCAATCCCCTCCTCACCACCCCCTCCCACAGTGTGGCACTCCCTCCTCATCACCCCTCCCACAGTGTGGCAATCCCCTCCTCATCACCCCTCCCACAGCACGGCGATCCCCTCCTCATCACCCCTCCCACAGTGTGGCAATCCCCTCCTCATCACCCCTCCCACAGTGTGGCACTCCCTCCTCATCACCCCTCCCACAGCACGGCACCCCCTCCTCATCACCCCTCCCACAGCACGGCGATCCCCTCCTCATCACCCCTCCCACAGCACGGCGCCCCCTCCTCATCACCCCTCCCACAGTGTGGAGATCCCCTCCTCATCACCCCTCCCACAGAGCAGCGCCCCCTCCTCATCACCCCTCCCACAGCACAGCGATCCCCTCCTCATCACCCCTCCCACAGCACGGCGCCCCCTCCTCATCACCCCTCCCACAGTGTGGAGATCCCCTCCTCATCACCCCTCACACAGTGTGGCAATCCCCTCCTCATCACCCCTCCCACAGCACGGCACTCCCTCCTCATCACCCCCTCCCACAGTGTGGCACTCCCTCCTCATCACCCCTCCCAAAGTGTGGCAATCCCCTCCTCATCACCCCTCACACAGTGTGGCAATCCCCTCCTCATCACCCCTCCCACAGTGTGGCAATCCCCTCCTCATCACCCCTCCCACAGTGTGGCACTCCCTCCTCACCACCCCTCCCACAGTGTGGCACTCCCTCCTCATCACCCCTCCCACAGTGTGGCACTCCCTCCTCATCACCCCTCCCACAGCACGGCACCCCCTCCTCATCACCCCTCCCACAGCACGGCGATCCCCTCCTCATCACCCCTCCCACAGCACGGCGCCCCCTCCTCATCACCCCTCCCACAGTGTGGCAATCCCCTCCTCATCACCCCTCCCACAGCACGGCACTCCCTCCTCATCACCCCTCCCACAGTGTGGCACTCCCTCCTCATCACCCCTCCCACAGTGTGGCAATCCCCTCCTCATCACCCCTCCCACAGTGTGGCACACCCTCCTCACCACCCCTCCCACAGTGTGGCAATCCCCTCCTCACCACCCCTCCCACAGTGTGGCACTCCCTCCTCATCACCCCTCCCACAGTGTGGCAATCCCCTCCTCATCACCCCTCCCACAGTGTGGCACTCCCTCCTCACCACCCCTCCCACAGTGTGGCACTCCCTCCTCATCACCCCTCCCACAGTGTGGCACTCCCTCCTCATCACCCCTCCCACAGCACGGCACCCCCTCCTCATCACCCCTCCCACAGCACGGCGATCCCCTCCTCATCACCCCTCCCACAGCACGGCGCCCCCTCCTCATCACCCCTCCCACAGTGTGGAGATCCCCTCCTCATCACCCCTCCCACAGCACGGCGCCCCCTCCTCATCACCCCTCCCACAGTGTGGAGATCCCCTCCTCATCACCCCTCCCACAGAGCAGCGCCCCCTCCTCATCACCCCTCCCACAGCAGGGCACTCCCTCCTCACCTCCCCTCCCACAGTGTGGCGATCCCCTCCTCACCACCCCTCCCACAGTGTGGCAATCCCCTCCTCATCACCCCTCCCAAAGCACGGCACTCCCTCCTCACCACCCCTCCCACAGTGTGGTGATCCCCTCCTCATCACCCCTCCCACAGTGTGGCAATCCCCTCCTCATTACCCCTCCCACAGCACGGCACTCCCTCCTCATCACCCCTCCCACAGCACGGCACTCCCTCCTCATCACCCCTCCCACAGCACGGCGATCCCCTCCTCATCACCCCTCCCACAGTGTGGCACTCCCTCCTCATCACCCCTCCCACAGTGAGGCACTCCCTCCTCATCACCCCTCCCACAGTGAGGCACTCCCTCCTCATCACCCCTCCCACAGTGTGGCACTCCCTCCTCATCACCCCTCCCACAGTGTGGCAATCCCCTCCTCACCACCCCTCCCACAGCACGGCGCTCCCTCCTCACCACCCCTCCCACAGCACGGCGCTCCCTCCTCATCACCCCTCCCACAGCACGGCACTCCCTCCTCATCACCCCTCCCACAGCACGGCGCTCCCACCTCAACACCCCTCCCACAGCACGGCACTCCCTCCTCACCACCCCTCCCACAGCACGGCACTCCCTCCTCATCACCCCTCCCACAGCACGGCACTCCCTCCTCATCACCCCTCCCACAGCACGGCACTCCCTCCTCACCACCCCTCCCACAGCACGGCGATCCCCTCCTCATCACCCCTCCCACAGCACGGCACTCCCTCCTCACCACCCCTCCCACAGCACGGCGATCCCCTCCTCACCACCCCTCCCACAGCACGGCGATCCCCTCCTCATCACCCCTCCCACGGAACGGCACTCCCTCCTCATCACCCCTCCCACAGCACGGCACTCCCTCCTCATCACCCCTCCCACAGTGTGGCGATCCCTTCCTCATCACCCCTCCCACAGCACGTCGATCCCCTCCTCATCACCCCTCCCACAGCACGGCACTCCCTCCTCATCACCCCTCCCACAGCACGGCACTCCCTCCTCATCACCCCTCCCACAGTGTGGTGATCCCCTCCTCATCACCCCTCCCACAGTGTGGCACTCCCTCCTCATCACCCCTCCCACAGCACGGCGATCCCCTCCTCATCACCCCTCCCACAGCACGGCGATCCCCTCCTCATCACCCCTCCCACAGCACGGCGATCCCCTCCTCATCACCCCTCCCACAGTGTGGCGATCCCCTCCTCATCACCCCTCCCACAGTGTGGCACTCCCTCCTCATCACCCCTCCCACAGCACGGCGATCCCCTCCTCATCACCCCTCCCACAGAACGGCACTCCCTCCTCATCACCCCTCCCACAGCACGTCGATCCCTTCCTCATCACCCCTCCCACAGCACGGCGATCCCCTCCTCATCACCCCTCCCACAGCACGGCGATCCCCTCCTCATCACCCCTCCCACAGCACGGCACTCCCTCCTCTTCACCCCTCCCACAGCACGTCGATCCCTTCCTCATCACCCCTCCCACAGCACGGCGATCCCCTCCTCATCACCCCTCCCACAGTGTGGCACTCCCTCCCTCACCACCCCTCCCACAGTGTGGCAATCCCCTCCTCACCACCCCTCCCACAGTGTGGCACTCCCTCCTCATCACCCCTCCCACAGTGTGGCAATCCCCTCCTCATCACCCCTCCCACAGCACGGCACTCCCTCCTCATCACCCCTCCCACAGCACGGCGATCCATTCCTCATCACCCCTCCCACAGCACGGCACTCCCTCCTCATCACCCCTCCCACAGCACGGCACTCCCTCCTCACCACCCCTCACACAGTGTGGCAATCCCCTCCTCATCACCCCTCCCACAGTGTGGCACTCCCTCCTCACCACCCCTCCCACAGTGTGGCAATCCCCTCCTCACCACCCCTCCCACAGTGTGGCACTCCCTCCTCATCACCCCTCCCACAGTGTGGCAATCCCCTCCTCATCACCCCTCCCACAGCACGGCGATCCCCTCCTCATCACCCCTCCCACAGTGTGGCAATCCCCTCCTCATCACCCCTCCCACAGTGTGGCACTCCCTCCTCATCACCCCTCCCACAGCACGGCACCCCCTCCTCATCACCCCTCCCACAGCACGGCGATCCCCTCCTCATCACCCCTCCCACAGCACGGCGCCCCCTCCTCATCACCCCTCCCACAGTGTGGAGATCCCCTCCTCATCACCCCTCCCACAGAGCAGCGCCCCCTCCTCATCACCCCTCCCACAGCACAGCGATCCCCTCCTCATCACCCCTCCCACAGCACGGCGCCCCCTCCTCATCACCCCTCCCACAGTGTGGAGATCCCCTCCTCATCACCCCTCACACAGTGTGGCAATCCCCTCCTCATCACCCCTCCCACAGCACGGCACTCCCTCCTCATCACCCCTCCCACAGTGTGGCACTCCCTCCTCATCACCCCTCCCAAAGTGTGGCAATCCCCTCCTCATCACCCCTCACACAGTGTGGCAATCCCCTCCTCATCACCCCTCCCACAGCACGGCACACCCTCCTCACCACCCCTCCCACAGTGTGGCACTCCCTCCTCATCACCCCTCCCACAGTGTGGCAATCCCCTCCTCACCACCCCTCCCACAGTGTGGCACTCCCTCCTCATCACCCCTCCCACAGTGTGGCAATCCCCTCCTCATCACCCCTCCCACAGTGTGGCACTCCCTCCTCACCACCCCTCCCACAGTGTGGCACTCCCTCCTCATCACCCCTCCCACAGTGTGGCACTCCCTCCTCATCACCCCTCCCACAGCACGGCACCCCCTCCTCATCACCCCTCCCACAGCACGGCGATCCCCTCCTCATCACCCCTCCCACAGCTCGGCGCCCCCTCCTCATCACCCCTCCCACAGTGTGGAGATCCCCTCCTCATCACCCCTCCCACAGCACGGCGCCCCCTCCTCATCACCCCTCCCACAGTGTGGAGATCCCCTCCTCATCACCCCTCCCACAGAGCAGCGCCCCCTCCTCATCACCCCTCCCACAGCAGGGCACTCCCTCCTCACCTCCCCTCCCACAGTGTGGCGATCCCCTCCTCACCACCCCTCCCACAGTGTGGCAATCCCCTCCTCATCACCCCTCCCAAAGCACGGCACTCCCTCCTCACCACCCCTCCCACAGTGTGGTGATCCCCTCCTCATCACCCCTCCCACAGTGTGGCAATCCCCTCCTCATTACCCCTCCCACAGCACGGCACTCCCTCCTCATCACCCCTCCCACAGCAAGGCACTCCCTCCTCATCACCCCTCCCACAACACGGCACTCCCTCCTCACCACCCCTCCCACAGCACGGCGATCCCCTCCTCATCACCCCTCCCACAGCACGGCGATCCCCTCCTCATCACCCCTCCCACAGTGTGGCACTCCCTCCTCATCACCCCTCCCACAGCACGGCGATCCCCTCCTCATCACCCCTCCCACAGTGAGGCACTCCCTCCTCATCACCCCTCCCACAGTGTGGCACTCCCTCCTCATCACCCCTCCCACAGTGTGGCAATCCCCTCCTCACCACCCCTCCCACAGCACGGCGCTCCCTCCTCACCACCCCTCCCACAGCACGGCGCTCCCTCCTCATCACCCCTCCCACAGCACGGCACTCCCTCCTCATCACCCCTCCCACAGCACGGCGCTCCCACCTCAACACCCCTCCCACAGCACGGCGCTCCCTCCTCACCACCCCTCCCACAGCACGGCACTCCCTCCTCATCACCCCTCCCACAGCACGGCACTCCCTCCTCATCACCCCTCCCACAGCACGGCACTCCCTCCTCACCACCCCTCCCACAGCACGGCGATCCCTCCTCATCACCCCTCCCACAGCACGGCACTCCCTCCTCATCACCCCTCCCACAGCACGGCGATCCCCTCCTCATCACCCCTCCCACAGCACGGCACTCCCTCCTCACCACCCCTCCCACAGCACGGCACTCCCTCCTCATCACCCCTCCCACAGCACGGCACTCCCTCCTCATCACCCCTCCCACAGCACGGCACTCCCTCCTCATCACCCCTCCCACAGCACGGCACTCCCTCCTCACCACCCCTCCCACAGCACGGCGATCCCCTCCTCATCACCCCTCCCACAGCACGGCGATCCCCTCCTCATCACCCCTCCCACAGAACGGCACTCCCTCCTCATCACCCCTCCCACAGCACGGCACTCCCTCCTCATCACCCTCCCACAGTGTGGCGATCCCTTCCTCATCACCCCTCCCACAGCACGTCGATCCCCTCCTCATCACCCCTCCCACAGCACGGCGATCCCCTCCTCATCACCCCTCCCACAGCACGGCACTCCCTCCTCATCACCCCTCCCACAGCACGGCACTCCCTCCTCATCACCCCTCCCACAGTGTGGTGATCCCCTCCTCATCACCCCTCCCACAGTGTGGCACTCCCTCCTCATCACCCCTCCCACAGCACGGCGATCCCCTCCTCATCACCCCTCCCACAGCACGGCGATCCCCTCCTCATCACCCCTCCCACAGCACGGCGATCCCCTCCTCATCACCCCTCCCACAGTGTGGCGATCCCCTCCTCATCACCCCCTCCCACAGTGTGGCACTCCCTCCTCATCACCCCTCCCACAGCAACGGCGATCCCCTCCTCATCACCCCTCCCACAGAACGGCACTCCCTCCTCATCACCCCTCCCACAGCACGTCGATCCCTTCCTCATCACCCCTCCCACAGCACGGCGATCCCCTCCTCATCACCCCTCCCACAGCACGGCGATCCCCTCCTCATCACCCCTCCCACAGCACGGCACTCCCTCCTCATCACCCCTCCCCCACAGCACGTCGATCCCTTCCTCATCACCCCTCCCACAGCACGGCGATCCCCTCCTCATCACCCCTCCCACAGCATGGCACTCCCTCCTCACCACCCCTCCCACAGCACGGCGATCCCCTCCTCATCACCCCTCCCAGAGAACGGGCACTCCCTCCTCATCACCCCTCCACAGCACGTCGATCCCTTCCTCATCACCCCTCCCACAGCACGGCGATCCCCTCCTCATCACCCCTCCCACAGCACGGCACTCCCTCCTCACCACCCCTCCCACAGCACGGCGATCCCTCCTCATCACCCCTCCCACAGAACGGCACTCCCTCCTCATCACCCCTCCCACAGCACGGCGATCCCTTCCTCATCACCCCTCCCACAGCACGTCGATCCCCTCCTCATCACTCCTCCCACAGCACGGCACTCCCCTCCTCATCACCCCTCCCACAGTGTGGAGATCCCCTCCTCATCACCCCTCCCACAGAGCAGCGCCCCCTCCTCATCACCCCTCCCACAGCAGGGCACTCCCTCCTCACCTCCCCTCCCCACAGTGTGGCGATCCCCTCCTCACCACCCCTCCCACAGTGTGGCAATCCCCTCCTCATCACCCCTCCCAAAGCACGGCACTCCCTCCTCACCACCCCCTCCCACAGCACCGGCACTCCCTCCTCATCACCCCTCCCACAGCACGGCACTCCCTCCTCATCACCCCTCCCACAGCACGGCACTCCCTCCTCATCACCCCTCCACAGCACGGCACTCCCTCCTCACCACCCCTCCCACAGCACGGTGATCCCCTGCTCATCACCCCTCCCACAGCACGGCGATCCCCTCCTCATCACCCCTCCCACAGAACGGCACTCCCTCCTCATCACCCCTCCCACAGCACGGCACTCCTCCTCATCACCCCTCCCACAGTGTGGCGATCCCTTCCTCATCACCCCTCCCACAGCACGTCGATCCCCTCCTCATCACCCCTCCCACAGCACGGCGATCCCCTCCTCATCACCCCTCCCACAGCACGGCACTTCCCTCCTCATCACCCCTCCCCCCACAGCACGGCACTCCCTCCTCATCACCCCTCCCACAGTGTGGTGATCCCCTCCTCATCACCCCTCCCACAGTGTGGCACTCCCTCCTCATCACCCCTCCCACAGCACGGCGATCCCCTCCTCATCACCCCTCCCACAGCACGGCGATCCCCTCCTCATCACCCCTCCCACAGCACGGCGATCCCCTCCTCATCACCCCTCCACAGTGTGGCGATCCCCTCCTCATCACCCCTCCCACAGCACGGCACTCCCTCCTCATCAACCCTCCCACAGAACGGCACTCCCGCTCCTCATCACCCCTCCCACAGCACGCGATCCCTTCCTCATCACCCCTCCCACAGCACGGCGATCCCCTCCTCATCACCCCTCCCACAGCACGGCACTCCCTCCTCCATCACCCCTCCCACAGCACCGTCGATCCCTTCCTCATCACCCCTCCCACAGCACGGCGATCCCCTCCTCATCACCCCTCCCACAGCACGGCACTCCCTCCTCACCACCCCTCCCACAGCACGGCGATCCCCTCCTCATCACCCCTCCCACAGAACGGCACTCCCTCCTCATCACCCCCTCCCACAGCACGTCGATCCCTTCCTCATCACCCCTCCCCACAGCACGGCGATCCCCTCCTCATCACCCCTCCCACAGCACGGCACTCCTCCTCACCACCCCTCCCACAGCACGGCGATCCCCTCCTCATCACCCCTCCCACAGAACGGCACTTCCCTCCTCATCACCCCTCCCACAGCACGGCGATCCCTTCCTCATCACCACCTCCCACAGCACGTCGATCCCCTCCTCATCACTCCTCCCACAGCACGGCACTCCCTCCTCATCACCCCTCCCACAGTGTGGAGATCCCCTCCTCATCACCCCTCCCACAGAGCAGCGCCCCCTCCTCATCACCCCTCCACAGCAGGCACTCCCTCCTCACCTCCCCTCCCAAGTGTGGCGATCCCCCTCCTCACCACCCCTCCCACAGTGGTGGCAATCCCCTCCTCATCACCCCTCCCAAAGCACGGCACTCCCCTCCTCACCACCCCTCCCACAGCACGGCGATCCCCCCAAAGCACGGCACTCCCTCCTCACCACCCCTCCCACAGTGTGGCGATCCCCTCCTCATCACCCCTCCCACAGTGTGGCAATCCCCTCCTCATTACCCCTCCCACAGCACGGCACTCCCTCCTCATCACCCCTCCCACAGCACGGCACTCCCTCCTCATCACCCTCCCACAGCACGGCGATCCCCTCCTCATCACCCCTCCCACAGCACGGCGATCCCCTCCTCATCACCCCTCCCACAGTGTGGCACTCCCTCCTCATCACCCCTCCCACAGTGTGGCACTCCCTCCTCATCACCCCTCCCACAGTGTGGCAATCCCCTCCTCACCACCCCTCCCACAGCACGGCGCTCCCTCCTCACCACCCCCTCCCACAGCACGGCGCTCCCTCCTCATAACCCCTCCCACAGCACGGCGATCCCCTCCTCATCACCCCTCCCACAGCACGGCGATCCCCTCCTCATCACCCCTCCCACAGCACGGCGATCCCCTCCTCATCACCCCTCCCACAGCACGGCGATCCCCTCCTCATCACCCCTCCCACAGCACGGCGCTCCCACCTCAACACCCCTCCCACAGCACGGCACTCCCTCCTCACCACCCCTCCCACAGCACGGCACTCCCTCCTCATCACCCCTCCCACAGCACGGCACTCCCTCCTCATCACCCCTCCCACAGCACGGCACTCCCTCCTCACCACCCCTCCCACAGCACGGCGATCCCTCCTCATCACCCCTCCCACAGCACGGCACTCCCTCCTCATCACCCTCCCCACAGCACGGCGATCCCCTCCTCATCACCCCTCCCACAGCACGGCACTCCCTCCTCACCACCCCTCCCACAGCACGGCACTCCCTCCTCATCACCCCTCCCACAGCACGGCACTCCCTCCTCATCACCCCTCCCACAGCACGGCACTCCCTCCTCACCACCCCTCCCACAGCACGGCGATCCCCTCCTCATCACCCCTCCCACAGCACCGGCGATCCCTCCTCATCACCCCTCCCACAGAACGGCACTCCCTCCTCATCACCCCTCCCACAGCACGGCACTCCCTCCTCATCACCCCTCCCACAGTGTGGCGATCCCTTCCTCATCACCCCTCCCACAGCACGTCGATCCCCTCCTCATCACCCCTCCCACAGCACGCGATCCCCTCCTCATCACCCCTCCCACAGCACGGCACTCCCTCCTCATCACCCCTCCCACAGCACGGCACTCCCTCCTCATCACCCCTCCCACAGTATGGTGATCCCCTCCTCATCACCCCTCCCACAGTGTGCACTCCCTCCTCATCACCCCTCCCACAGCACGGCGATCCCCTCCTCATCACCCCTCCCACAGCACGGCGATCCCCTCCTCATCACCCCTCCCACAGCACGGCGATCCCCTCCTCATCACCCCTCCCACAGCACGGCACTCCCTCCTCATCACCCCTCCCACAGCACGTCGATCCCTTCTCATCACCCCTCCCACAGCTCGGCGATCCCCTCCTCATCACCCTCCCACAGCACGGCACTCCCTCCTCACCACCCCTCCCACAGCACGGCGATCCCCTCCTCATCACCCCTCCCACAGAACGGCACTCCCTCCTCATCACCCCTCCCACAGCACGTCGATCCCTTCCTCATCACCCCTCCCACAGCACGGCGATCCCCTCCTCATCACCCTCCCACAGCACGGCACTCCCTCCTCACCACCCCTCCCACAGCACGGCGATCCCCTCCTCATCACCCCCTCCCACAGAACGGCACTCCCTCCTCATCACCCCTCCCACAGCACGGCACTCCCTCCTCATCACCCCTCCCACAGCACGGCACTCCTCCTCATCACCCCTCCCACAGCACGGCACTCCCTCCTCACCACCCCTCCCACAGCACGGCGATCCCCTCCTCATCACCCCTCCCACAGCACGGCGATCCCCTCCTCATCACCCCTCCCACAGAACGGCACTCCCTCCTCATCACCCCTCCCACAGCACGGCACTCCTCCTCATCACCCCTCCCACAGTGTGGCGATCCCTTCCTCATCACCCCTCCCACAGCACGTCGATCCCCTCCTCATCACCCCTCCCACAGCACGGCGATCCCCTCCTCATCACCCCTCCCACAGCACGGCACTCCCTCCTCATCACCCCTCCCACAGCACGGCACTCCCTCCTCATCACCCTCCCACAGTGTGGTGATCCCCTCCTCATCACCCCTCCCACAGTGTGGCACTCCCTCCTCATCACCCCTCCCACAGCACGGCGATCCCCTCCTCATCACCCCTCCCACAGCACGGCGATCCCCTCCTCATCACCCCTCCCACAGCACGGCGATCCCCTCCTCATCACCCCTCCCACAGTGTGGCGATCCCTCCTCATCACCCCTCCCACAGTGTGGCACTCCCTCCTCATCACCCCTCCCACAGCACGGCGATCCCCTCCTCATCACCCCTCCCACAGAACGGCACTCCCTCCTCATCACCCCCTCCCACAGCACGTCGATCCCTTCCTCATCACCCCTCCCACAGCACGGCGATCCCCTCCTCATCACCCCTCCCACAGCACGGCGATCCCCTCCTCATCACCCCTCCCACAGCACGGCACTCCCTCCTCATCACCCCTCCCACAGCACGTCGATCCCTTCCTCATCACCCCTCCCACAGCACGGCGATCCCCTCCTCATCACCCCTCCCACAGCATGGCACTCCCTCCTCACCACCCTTCCACAGCACGGCGATCCCCTCCTCATCACCCCTCCCACAGAACGGCACTCCCTCCTCATCACCCCTCCCACAGCACGTCGATCCCTTCCTCATCACCCCTCCCACAGCACGGCGATCCCCTCCTCATCACCCCTCCCACAGCACGGCACTCCCTCCTCACCACCCCTCCCACAGCACGGCGATCCCCTGCTCATCACCCCTCCCACAGAACGGCACTCCCTCCTCATCACCCCTCCCACAGCACGGCGATCCCTTCCTCATCACCCCTCCCACAGCACGTCGATCCCCTCCTCATCACTCCTCCCACAGCACGGCACTCCTCCTCATCACCCCTCCCACAGTGTGGAGATCCCCTCCTCATCACCCCTCCCACAGAGCAGCGCCCCCCTCCTCATCACCCCTCCCACAGCAGGGCACTCCCTCCTCACCTCCCCTCCCACAGTGTGGCGATCCCCTCCTCACCACCCCTCCCACAGTGTGGCAATCCCCTCCTCATCACCCCTCCCAAAGCACGGCACTCCCTCCTCACCACCCCTCCCACAGCACGGCACTCCCTCCTCATCACCCCTCCCACAGCACGGCACTCCCTCCTCATCACCCCTCCCACAGCACGGCACTCCCTCCTCACCACCCCTCCCACAGCACGGCGATCCCCTCCTCATCACCCCTCCCACAGCACGGCGATCCCCTCCTCATCACCCCTCCCACAGAACGGCACTCCCTCCTCATCACCCCTCCCACAGCACGGCACTCCCTCCTCATCACCCCTCCCACAGTGTGGCGATCCCTTCCTCATCACCCCATCCCACAGCACGTCGATCCCCTCCTCATCACCCTCCCACAGCACGGCGATCCCCTCCTCATCACCCCTCCCACAGCACGGCACTCCCTCCTCATCACCCCTCCCACAGCACGGCACTCCCTCCTCATCACCCCTCCCACAGTGTGGTGATCCCCTCCTCATCACCCCTCCCCACAGTGGCACTCCCTCCTCATCACCCCTCCCACAGCACGGCGATCCCCTCCTCATCACCCCTCCCACAGCACGGCGATCCCCTCCTCATCACCCCTCCCACAGCACGGCGATCCCCTCCTCATCACCCCTCCCACAGTGTGGCGATCCCCTCCTCATCACCCCTCCCACAGCACGGCACTCCCCTCCTCATCACCCCTCCCACAGAACGGCACTCCCTCCTCATCACCCCTCCCACAGCACGTCGATCCCTTCCTCATCACCCCTCCCACAGCACGGCGATCCCCTCCTCATCACCCCTCTCACAGCACGGCGATCCCCTCCTCATCACCCCTCCCACAGCACGGCACTCCCTCCTCATCACCCCTCCCACAGCACGTCGATCCCTTCCTCATCACCCCTCCCACAGCACGGCGATCCCCTCCTCATCACCCCTCCCACAGCACGGCACTCCCTCCTCACCACCCCTCCCACAGCACGGCGATCCCCTCCTCATCACCCCTCCCACAGAACGGCACTCCTCCTCATCACCCCTCCCACAGCACGTCGATCCCTTCCTCATCACCCCTCCCACAGCACGGCGATCCCCTCCTCATCACCCCTCCCACAGCACGGCACTCCCTCCTCACCACCCCTCCCACAGCACGGCGATCCCCTCCTCATCACCCCTCCCACAGAACGGCACTCCCTCCTCATCACGCCCTCCCACAGCACGGCGATCCCTTCCTCATCACCCCTCCCACAGCACGTCGATCCCCTCCTCATCACTCCTCCCACAGCACGGCACTCCCTCCTCATCACCCCTCCCACAGTGTGGAGATCCCCTCCTCATCACCCCTCCCACAGAGCAGCGCCCCCTCCTCATCACCCCTCCCACAGCAGGGCACTCCCTCCTCACCTCCCCTCCCACAGTGTGGCGATCCCCTCCTCACCACCCCTCCCACAGTGTGGCAATCCCCTCCTCATCACCCCTCCCAAAGCACGGCACTCCCTCCTCACCACCCCTCCCACAGCACGGCGATCCCCTCCTCATCACCCCTCCCAAAGCACGGCACTCCCTCCTCACCACCCCTCCCACAGTGTGGCGATCCCCTCCTCATCACCCCTCCCACAGTGTGGCAATCCCCTCCTCATTACCCCTCCCACAGCACGGCACTCCCTCCTCATCACCCCTCCCACAGCACGGCACTCCCTCCTCATCACCCCTCCCACAGCACGGCGATCCCCTCCTCATCACCCCTCCCACAGCACGGCGATCCCCTCCTCATCACCCCTCCACAGTGTGGCCACTCCCTCCTCATCACCCCTCCCACAGTGTGGCACTCCCTCCTCATCACCCCTCCCACAGTGTGGCAATCCCCTCCTCACCACCCCTCCCACAGCACGGCGCTCCTCCTCACCACCCTCCCACAGCACGGCGCTCCCTCCTCATCACCCCTCCCACAGCACGGCGATCCCTCCTCATCACCCCTCCCACAGCACGGCGATCCCCTCCTCATCACCCCTCCCACAGCACGGCGATCCCCTCCTCATCACCCCTCCCACAGCACGGCGATCCCCTCCTCATCACCCCTCCCACAGCACGGCGCTCCCACCTCAACACCCCTCCCACAGCACGGCACTCCCTCCTCACCACCCC